>NC_069507.1:95208471-95508471 GCF_027579735.1 Bombina bombina
TCCCCCTCTGACTTAATGTGCGCCATCTTGGGTACTGGCAGCTGTCTGCCAGTACCCATTTTAGTGAATAATATGCTTTTTTTTAATAAAAAAATGTCCCTTTTCTGTAGTGTAGCTTCCCCCCCCAATACCATCCCTCCACCCCTTCCAGATCCCTTAGATCGTTTTCAAAAAATAAGTATTTCATTTTATTTGACATTTTACTTTTACATTTTTTTCTGTAGTGTAGCGGTTCCCACCCGCTCCCACCCCGTGCACGCGCCCGCCCGCCACCCCCCGTGCACGCGTGCGCGCCCCCCGAAGGCTCCGCCCCCGATCCCGCCCCCCTTCACCTTCCAGATCTCACCGATGGCCGCCCACCCGCCTCCCAAGTCGGCTCCCACCCACCAACGATACCGGCCATCGATGTCCGGTGCAGAGAGGGCCACAGAGTGGCTCTCTCTGCATCGGATGGCCAAGGGGGGTTATTGCAGGATGCCTCCATATCGAGGCATCACTGCAATAACCGGAAAGCAGCTGGAAGCGAGCAGGATCGCTTCCAGCTGCTTTCCAGACCAAGGACGTACGCCACACGTCCTCGGTCATTAACTGCATTTTTTTTGAGGACGTGTGGCGTACGTCCTTGGTCGTTAAGGGGTTAATATAGGTAACACTGAATGTTGGGACAGGGATGGATCATACATGAGGCAGGACATATAGGAGGAGGAGAATAAGGTCTCTGGGCTTAAGAGCCCCATAAATCTTTCTTGCCCAGGGCCCTGCAAATTTTCTATATTCAAGAGAATATTTATAAATCAGGTTCCCAACCAACACCCCATGTGGGAAAACCAATTGGGCTAGAGCTCCCGCTCTAGGGCTAATACTACTGAAGGTAAACTGTTTACGTGCACAAGTTAGCGTGCATATTACAAGTTGAAAATCATTTTTTGCGCGAGAGTGAAACCCAATGCGCGCAAACTTCAGAACTTCAGATACCTCAACCCCGCTAACTTCTCCCTATAGTCTTCAATTGGGCGCTCTGAAGAAAATAAGTTTATATCATGTCTCTTGATACGCTTAGCTCGCCACTTGTGATCTAGCCCACAATATTAAACAACTTTCTATTTCCCTTCTATTATCAAATTTGCTTAATTCTCTTGGTATTCTTTGTTGAAAGAGCAGAAATGCACCACTGTGAGTTAACTGAACACATCAGATGAGCCAATGACAAAAGGCATTTATGTGCAGCCACCAATTAGCAGCTAACTCACAGCAGTGCATTGCTGCATCTGAGCCTACCTAAGTATGATTTTCAACAAAGGACACCAAGAGAATTAAGCAAATAAGATCATAGAAGTATATTGGAAAGTTATTTAAAACTACATGCTTTATCTGAATCATGAAATTGTAGTTTTGACTTTAATTTACTCATCTGAATTTACCTATATACTGAGGTATGCATGTATACATATATATTAATCTGAACTAATATGTAGCAGTAGTTATCCTTTTCTATATAGTATTGTTATGAAATTTGTGTACTCTGACAGAAGTTCCTATTTAGACATTTAGGGGTAAATTTACTATTGTGCGGAAGGACATGATACGATGTAGCGTATCATGTCTGCCGCACATCGATAAATGCTGACAGCGCAGTTCTGGTGAACTGCTGGTGCAATACCACCCCCTGCAGATTCGCGGCCAATCAGCCACTAGCAGGGGGTGTCAATCAGCCCAATCGTATTCGATTGGGCTGATTGCTGTCCGCCATGTCAGAGGTGGCGGACGAGTTAAGGAGCAGCGGTCTTAGGACCACTGCTTCTTAATTTCCACTTCAGGTCGGATCCGCTGCTTCATAAATCGACCCCTTAGTTCCCCTTTACAAGGTAATAATATCATTGAATAAAGTTACACAGACAAATAGCAAGTAATGTGCTGACATATTTTATACTGGGAAACAGGTACAAGCAAGAGTGAACAGAAGAAACCTGTACAAACCATTATAGCTGATGTTGATGTGCAAGTTCAGATAGACAAGAGCCAAGTACTGAAAGGCCCACTTCAGGGCCCGGGACTGTAGTACACACTTCTGGGCAAAGCAAAGGAAATGCCGCTTCTGGGTTAAACAAAGGAAATGGCGCTTCTGGGAAAAGCAAAAGGGAATGCCAGCTTCAGGGTTAAACAAAGGGAATGCCAGCTTCTGGGTTAAACAAAGGAAATGCCGCTTCTGGGTTAAAGAAAGTAAATGGCGCTTCTGGGCAAAGCAAAAGGAATGCCAGCTTCGGGGTTAAACAAAGGAAATGCCGCTGCTGGGCAAAGCAAAGGGAATGCCAGCCTCTGGGCAAAACAAAGGAAATGCCGCCTCTGGGCAAAACAAAGGAAATGCCGCTTCTGGGCAAAGCAAAGGGAATGCCAGCTTCTGGGTTAAACAAAGGAAATGGCGCCTCTGGGCAAAACAAAGGAAATGCCGCTTCTGGGCAAAGCAAAGGGAATGCCAGCTTCTGGGTTAAACAAAGGAAATGCCGCTCCTGGGCAAAGCAAAGGGAATGCCAGCTTCTGTGTTAAACAAAGGAAATGGCGCTTAAGGGCAAAATAAAGGAAATGGCGCTTCTGGGCAAAGCAAAGGGAATGCCGCTTCTGAGATAAACAAAGGAAATGCTGCTTCTTGGTTAAACAAAGAAAATGCTGCTTCTGGGCAAAGCAAAGGGAATGCCGCTTCTGGGTTAAACAAAGGAAATGCCGCTTCTGGGCAAAGCAAAGGGAATGCCGCTTCTGGGTTAAACAAAGGAAATGCCGCTTCTGGGCAAAGCAAAGGGAATGCCGCTTCTGAGTTAAACAAAGGAAATGCTGCTTCTGGGCAAAACAAAGAGAATGCCGCTTCTGGGTTAAAACAAAGGAAATGGCGCTTCTGGGTAAAGCAAAGGGAATGCCGCTTCTGGGTTAAACAAAGGAAATGCCGCTTCTGGGTTAAACAAAGAAAATGCTGCTTCTTGGTTAAACAAAGAAAATGCTGCTTCTGAGTTAAACAAAGGAAATGCCGCTTCTGGGTTAAACAAAGGAAATGCTGCTGCTGGGCAAAGCAAAGGGAATGCCGCTTCTGAGTTAAACAAAGGAAATGCTGCTTCTGGGTTAAACAAAGGAAATGCTGCTTCTTGGTTAAACAAAGAAAATGCTGCTTCTGGGCAAAGCAAAGGGAATGCCGCTTCTGGGTTAAACAAAGGAAATGCCGCTTCTGGGCAAAGCAAAGGGAATGCCGCTTCTGAGTTAAACAAAGGAAATGCTGCTTCTTGGTTAAACAAAGAAAATGCTGCTTCTGGGCAAAGCAAAGGGAATGCCGCTTCTGGGTTAAACAAAGGAAATGCCGCTTCTGGACAAAGCAAAGGGAATGCCGCTTCTGGGTTAAACAAAGGAAATGCCGCTTCTGGGCAAAGCAAAGGGAATGCCGCTTCTGAGTTAAACAAAGGAAATGCTGCTTCTGGGCAAAACAAAGAGAATGCCGCTTCTAGGTTAAAACAAAGGAAATGGCGCTTCTGGGTAAAGCAAAGGGAATGCCGCTTCTGGGTTAAACAAAGGAAATGCTGCTTCTGGGTTAAACAAAGGAAATGCCGCTTCTGGGTTAAACAAAGAAAATGCTGCTTCTTGGTTAAACAAAGAAAATGCTGCTTCTGGGCAAAGCAAAGGGAATGCCGCTTCTGGGTTAAACAAAGGAAATGCCGCTTCTGGGTTAAACAAAGAAAATGCCGCTGCTGGGCAAAGCAAAGGGAATGCCGCTTCTGAGTTAAACAAAGGAAATGCCGCTTCTGGGTTAAACAAAGGAAATGCTGCTTCTTGGTTAAACAAAGAAAATGCTGCTTCTGGGCAAAGCAAAGGGAATGCTGCTTCTGGGTTAAACAAAGGAAATGCCGCTTCTGGGCAAAACAAAGAGAATGCTGCTTCTGGGTTAAACAAAGGAAATGCCGCTTCTGGGCAAAACAAAGAGAATGCTGCTTCTGGGTTAAACAAAGGAAATGCCGCTTCTGGGTTAAACAAAGGAAATGCTGCTTCTGGGCAAAGCAAAGGGAATGCTGCTTCTGGGTTAAACAAAGGAAATGCCGCTTCTGGGTTAAACAAAGGAAATGCCGCTTCTGGGCAAAACAAAGAGAATGCTGCTTCTGGGTTAAACAAAGGAAATGCTGCTTCTGGGCAAA
The DNA here is from genome assembly GCF_027579735.1 of Bombina bombina. Lineage (NCBI taxonomy): Eukaryota > Metazoa > Chordata > Amphibia > Anura > Bombinatoridae > Bombina > Bombina bombina. The sequence goes on from NC_069507.1 coordinate 95,212,638, forward strand.
GCAAAGGGAATGCTGCTTCTGGGTTAAACAAAGGAAATGCCGCTTCTGGGCAAAACAAAGAGAATGCTGCTTCTGGGTTAAACAAAGGAAATGCCGCTTCTGGGTTAAACAAAGGAAATGCCGCTTCTGGGCAAAACAAAGAGAATGCTGCTTCTGGGTTAAACAAAGGAAATGCCGCTTCTGGGCAAAACAAAGAGAATGCTGCTTCTGGGTTAAACAAAGGAAATGCCGCTTCTGGGCAAAACAAAGAGAATGCTGCTTCTGGGTTAAACAAAGGAAATGCCGCTTCTGAGTTAAACAAAGGAAATGCTGCTTCTGGGCAAAGCAAAGGGAATGCCAGCTTCTGAGTTAAACAAAGGAAATGCCGCTTCTGGGAAAAACAAAGGAAATGCCAGCTTCTGAGTTAAACAAAGGAAATGCTGCTTCTGGGAAAAACAAAGGAAATGCCAGCTTCTGGGCAAAACAAAGGAAATGCTGCTTCTGGGAAAAACAAAGGAAATGCCGCTTCTGGGTTAAACAAAGGAAATGCCAGCTTCTGGGCAAAACAAAGGAAATGCTGCTTCTGGGAAAAACAAAGGAAATGCCGCTTCTGGGTTAAACAAAGGAAATGCCGCTTCTGGGCAAAACAAAGGAAATGCCACTTCTGGGTTAAACAAAGGAAATGCTGCTTCTGGGCAAAGCAAAGGGAATGCAGCTTCTGGGTTAAACAAAGGAAATGCAGCTTCTGGGTTAAACAAAGGAAATGCTACTTCTGGGCAAAGCAAAGGAAATGCCAGCTTAAGGGTTAAACAAAGGAATGCTGCTTCTGGGCAAAACAAAGGAAATGGCGCTTCTGGGCAAAGCAAAGAGAATGCCAGATTCTGGGTTAAACCAAGGAAATGGCGCTTCTGGGTTAAACAAAGGAAATGGCGCTTCTGGGCAAAGCAAAGAGAATGCCAGATTCTGGGTTAAACCAAGGAAATGCCGCTCCTGGGCAAAGCAAAGGAAATGCCAGCTTCAGGACAAAACAAAGGAAATGCTGCTTCTGGGCAAAACAAAGGAAATGGCGCTTCTGGGCAAAGCAAAGGAAATGCCACTTCTGGGCAAAGCAAAGGGAATTCCAGCTTCTGGGTTAAACAAAGGGAATGCCAGCTTCTGGGGAAAACAAAGGAAATGGCGCTTCTGGGCTAAGCAAAGGAAATACAATGTTTTGAATACAAACTGCAAGCAGCAAAGACAGTGCTGTAGACAGGATAAACAAATAGGCACAGCAGGCAATAAGGTACTGGAGATGGGAAACTCCAACAGGGAAATTTCAAGCAGTAGTACTAACTGTGCCAAATCTAGAGACAAGGTCAGGAAAGAAAATGCCGCTTCTGGGTTAAACAAAGAAAATGCAGCTGCTGGGCAAAGCAAAGGGAATGCCGCTTCTGAGTTAAACAAAGGAAATGCCGCTTCTGGGTTAAACAAAGGAAATGCTGCTTCTTAGTTAAACAAAGAAAATGCTGCTTCTGGGCAAAGCAAAGGGAATGCCGCTTCTGGGTTAAACAAAGGAAATGCCACTTCTGGGTTAAACAAAGGAAATGCTGCTTCTGGGCAAAGCAAAGGGAATGCTGCTTCTGGGTTAAACAAAGGAAATGCCGCTTCTGAGTTAAACAAAGGAAATGCTGCTTCTGGGCAAAACAAAGGAAATGCCAGCTTCTGAGTTAAACAAAGGAAATGCTGCTTCTGGGAAAAACAAAGGAAATGCCAGCTTCTGAGTTAAACAAAGGAAATGCTGCTTCTGGGTTAAACAAAGGAAATGCCGCTTCTGAGTTAAACAAAGGAAATGCTGCTTTTGGGAAAAACAAAGGAAATGCCAGCTTCTGGGCAAAACAAAGGAAATGCTGCTTCTGGGAAAAACAAAGGAAATGCTGCTTCTGGGTTAAACAAAGGAAATGCCGCTTCTGGGCAAAACAAAGGAAATGCCACTTCTGGGTTAAACAAAGGAAATGCTGCTTCTGGGCAAAGCAAAGGGAATGCAGCTTCTGGGTTAAACAAAGGAAATGCAGCTTCTGGGTTAAACAAAGGAAATGCTACTTCTGGGCAAAGCAAAGGAAATGCCAGCTTAAGGGTTAAACAAAGGAATGCTGCTTCTGGGCAAAACAAAGGAAATGGCGCTTCTGGGCAAAGCAAAGAGAATGCCAGATTCTGGGTTAAACCAAGGAAATGGCGCTTCTGGGTTAAACAAAGGAAATGGCGCTTCTGGGCAAAGCAAAGAGAATGCCAGATTCTGGGTTAAACCAAGGAAATGCCGCTCCTTGGCAAAGCAAAGGAAATGCCAGCTTCAGGACAAAACAAAGGAAATGCTGCTTCTGGGCAAAACAAAGGAAATGGCGCTTCTGGGCAAAGCAAAGGAAATGCCACTTCTGGGCAAAGCAAAGGGAATTCCAGCTTCTGGGTTAAACAAAGGGAATGCCAGCTTCTGGGGAAAACAAAGGAAATGGCGCTTCTGGGCTAAGCAAAGGAAATACAATATTTTGAATACAAACTACAAGCAGCAAAGACAGTGCTGTAGACAGGATAAACAAATAGGCACAGCAGGCAATAAGGTACTGGAGATGGGAAACTCCAACAGGGAAATTTCAAGCAGTAGTACTAACTGTGCCAAATCTAGAGACAAGGTCAGGACAGTCCAAGGTTCAAAGGCAGAAGGTTATAATCCAAATTTAGGCAATGTCACCAGCAGGAGGTCCACCAACAAACAGGAAGTAAGTAAGCATCATCCAGTGGCACAGACAGAGCAAGATGGACTCTGAACCTGGAACCCCTATTTCAATCCCAGGCAGGGCCCAGCAAGGGAGTCAACAGTGGCGTTCCCACCATGCAGTGTGCATTTTATTACAAACAGCTTATGGGATCCTGACAAAACTTGACAGATAACACATATGGGCCAACAATCTTCACATGCTTAAACCAGCAAAAGAAGATGGGGCAGCCGGGGCTTTCTTTCTATAAATCTGGAAAACACTCTAATAATTACTGGTACAAATTAATATTGAATCATTTAGGGGATCAACATATTCAAAGATTAGTAACAAAATGATGTTAAGATCTACAGGAGATATATAAGACACTTCTTATTCAAAGTATTCCAAGAGCAGCAAAAGCTACCCTATCTACAGCTTAGCAGGAAAGTCATTTTAAACGTATTAATCAAATTTATGTTACGCCAGCTGATATTTATAAATGGTACCCTAATTTTCAAAATGAATGCCCATGATTCATGGGATTAGATGCTGACCTGATGCATAAGTTTTGGAATTGTCCCAAAATACAGAAATGTTGGTCTTGTGTAAGCTTCCAGATAAATAAGGTCTTGCATAACAAAATTTAGCTTGAAAAACAACATATTTTTCTGCTATACAAGAAAAATAATGGCCGGGATAAAATTATTTTTATTAACACTGTCATTCTAGGAGGAAAATATTTAATACTTAAATGCTGGAAAAATAGAAAATAACAGTCTACTAACAAACTTATTAATCTATTACATTAACAGGCAATAATAGAACAATTTGATAATACTATATGCTCTGGAAAGAATATTAAGAAATATTTCAGAAAATTGATAAACTGTTTTCTATCTAGATACAGGTTGTTATATTACTTTATCTGAGAAAACTCACAATGTGGTAGTAGATATGAATTATGTATGGTTCAAAATGTGATGAACATTGTATTTTGAATTGTCTTTTTTCTCTTTTGTTACTCTACCTTGCCTTATATGTAAAAAAAACAATAAAATACATTAATGACAATCATTAATATTTAAATGGGAAAATGGAGATCAAATTTCATGACAGTTATCCAGCACAGCTGTTTTTGAATGATTGTAATTGCTTTCTTAATAAGAAAAAAAAAAACGTCCATCCCAGTTTTTCTGATATCAAAAATAAAAAATCAGAAAGATTGGAATCGATCCATTATATGATATAATATTTACCCTTAGGGGTATATTTATCAAAGCTTCAACTGATAATAGGTTTGAATCCCGCGTCAAATTTGACGCGAGAATGATCCGCCGTATTTAGCAAAGCGTCAAGATCATTAAATGTTGAAATGTGACGTAATATACGATCCCAGGATCTCAATCCGACGCAGTTTGATGCTTGTGTCATCCCAGATGTTTCCAATTCATATTTTACCCTATTTGACCCTTTTCTCAACAGGGAACAGGTATGCTCATATCTATTCCGACGCAGCATACCTATCGTTCAAACCGCCACCCTTGAGGCCGCGGATGCCATAGAAATCAATGGGAGTCTAAAAACACAGAAAGGTTATGTTCCATGCTGCAAGACGATGAAGCATATTAGATAATACAAGTAAATTAAACTTTATTAAAATTCTATACTCTTTCTAAATCAAACAATATTATTGCTCCAAATTTGGTGCAAAGTATTGATTCAAATTTGATGCACTAGTAGATATAGGGATAAAAATGAAATACATTACTACTTATGGATTATGTTACATCTTTGTCTATCAGTACAAAGCAAGGGAACAATATTATTGCTACAAACTTGGTGCATTAGTAGATATAGAGATAAAAATGAAATAAATACATAACATAATATATATATATATTTTATAAATCTATATGCACCATGTTTAAGGCATGTAATACAAGTCCCACTCTCCACTTCACACCAAATTTGATGCAACACTTTTCACACCAAATATGACGCAATACTCCTAGACAACCCACACACTAGTGAATTTTTCCACCACATTTGATTGGGATATGCCTAATCACGTGATTTATGAGATCAGCCAATCAAATTTAAATATACATTTTATACTATCACTAATGAATCAAATTGCTTGATACTTGTGTCATTGATCACTCATCACAACTTGTAAGTGCCATTTGTTACATTGTGTATTATACTTTGAAAGTATGTATATGTGTAATTAGTATTAAAGATAAACATTAATGCTGACATTACGACACACAGTGTAATATTTTAGACAATGATTTTAAAATCGAATGATGTTTAATTCAATATAATCTTAAACTGATAGCTCAAAGGGATAGCCCATATAACATTAAACTGTTATGAATCAGATACAGCAGAAATTAAAATCACATCTTTACTGTCATGCTATATTCAGTGTTTTTCCTCCTTCTCTTGAACTTCATTTTCATTAAGAAATGTCATCTTATATGCCAGGCCATTTGTAACACCTGTGTAGGGGTGGTGTTTAAAAATGCACTGCAATCAGAAAGGGTTACACAGGTGCAGAAGAAAAACTGTCCCAGCTCTTAATATATCCATTGATTTCAAATAAATACATATGATACCCTGATGACATGTTATATTCGCAATTATTCCTGCTCAGAATCATAATATATTTACACTATATACATATAGTGGTATAAATAAACACAGCGATATGAAAGACAACATTGTTTAGAACAAAAAAAAGAATTTAGGGACATGTAAATATGTTTGCAAAAGATTTCTGTCATAACACACACACACACATATATATTTATATATATATATATATATTTATATATATATATATACTGTATATATATATATATACAAGTATGTACAAAGATATGTACAAATTCTAGCATTAATAATCATTTAAAAAAATAAAAAACATGAGATAGGCATATCATGATTTCTAGAAATACAAATACACACTTATGTGAAAATATCATATATCAGATTTTGTATAACAAATACATTGAAAATAACTTTCTATGAGATATTATAGTGTGTTCGGGTATACAGCTAGCTATTTCTTGGACATTAACAGATGAAAAATAAGATTCGCTTTAGAAAAATGTGCTTGTTCCTGGACAGTAATGAAATGGTATAAAGTTGGCAAAAACTGAATATCCGAGCAAATTTGTTGTCCATATAGCGCTTGTGTATAGACCTGTAGCTCCTGTCTAGAGCGGATCCCCAAAAATAGTCCGCAATAGTGCTATGGTGTAGTTGGGTAGTAAGATAGGAGCGCCAAAAGAGGCAAGGCCAGGGGTTAGGTGAAAATATGTGATATATAGCGTAATTGATAGAGTTAGGGTCTGAATGGGTTCCCTGAAATAGTGGACTGCAATGATTTAGTTTGTCCTTCTTATAGTGTTGATGAGTTTGTTTAAGAGCGTAGATTCCAAGCGTCTAGCGCTTTGGAATGGGGGGTAAAGATTAATGTGTACTATGAAGGCATATACAGGTGCAGGATAGTTAGAAGTCGAAGAAAACGTCTATATATAGTGATATTTGATGACACAGAACATATGTCTTCCAAATAAAGTATCACAATTTTAATACAGTTATGTGCAATTATATCCAGTTAAAAACAAGTTACATGCAAGAATATGGATCCATAAAAATCATATGATAATACAATAAAATTTTTTTGTTAAAAATGTGTTTAAGAACAATAATACGTTTTGAGAACAATAATGCAATAAAAGTTCTGTATATTGGAGATAGTCTCAGTCTCTCTGACAGAGTCCCTACGTCTGTCGGGGGAAGGTAAGCTGAGGTACACCTGAACCGCAAATATGCCTATAGGATAGATTTGCTAGTAAGGTGACTGTATGAACATAGTAGTTTAAAAGATAACGAATAGTAAAACAATATGATAATGATATACAAATGTACAGGTGAAACAAAAATGTACAAATATAAAAATGATTAGTGATCGAAAACCAAATGGTGATCAAAACAATGATCCAAAAAAATGATCAAAAAAACAGCTTGTGATCAAATAATAGTCCAAAAATCAATTTAGAAAATGTGTTCCTTAAATGAAGGTGTGGACAGTCCAAATTAATGTGAGGTGATTCAATCCGTGAAAAAATATAAAAAACAATGTAGTTAAGTCCAGAAAGTTTTCAAAAAGAAAGTATAATCCTTAGTTTGGTATCTCAAAAATAATAAGAATATCCAAAATTTGAAAAAATGTGAAAATGTTAAAAAATGTTAAAAAATGTGAAAGATATATATCTATATATAAAAAATGTCCAATACAAAGTCTCCAAAATGTCCAATGTAGGTGACTAGTGTATACACAAAATTATGAACGTGATCACTGAAAAAACAAAAGTCTGTAGTACTTATTGTGGTGCTCAAAGGTATTAGTAGATGCACAAAAATAGAATATAAAAAGAAAAGAATTTGGGGATTCCTCAAAACCTGTAAACAAAAGATAACAACATAGTGTGATATTGTTGAAAATAGGCAATAATAAAGGGAGTAATGCTCACCATATACTTGTCAACGCGTTTCGGCCTGCAGTTGAGGCCTTTCTCAAGACTAACATATGGTATGGGTGAGCACCAGCCTTTATACCTTCTTTCTATCCAATCAATTTGCAAATTGCGCCAAAAAAAATTTTTGCGCCAAAATTTGGCGCCAAAATTCTTCCTCTTCCGGGATTTTGACCCGGTAGTGTTACCCCTGAATTGTTTTACATTTATTTTAATTTATCCAGTTATTTAGCAGTGTAGCTGTATGTGCTAATCTCGTACTGCTGTATTACCTAAGTGTGGCTATTTGCCTGTGTAGTAGTACAATTATGTTCCCTGACGATTTACTTGTGTCAGTTGTGATGTGACACAGCGCCGGAAGTGGGGTAGTTGTACACTTCCGGTTCGGCCGCTCGCCGGAAGTCGCGTTATTGCTTACTTCCGGTTTGGTCGCTCCACCGGAAGTCGGGTAATTGCGTACTTCCGGTTCGGTCGTGAGACCTTTTTTTTGTGTGTTAATCCTCTTCCTTGAATGTGGAAGTATGGTTGTTTATTCCCATTTTGTTCATTGTATAGATTCTCCTGGGTGACATTAAGTTTAATGTTCCATTTTTTAAAGCTTTGATTGGTTAGAAAGTCGATCTAAAGGTTGTGTGGTCATTATATGACAAAATCTTGGCTATTGAAAGATATTCTGTGTTTCTATGTTACATATAATCCGTATAGACTTATAGGATTTCTGCCTGTATCTGTATGTCTACAAATCACGTAGTTAGAGTGCCATGCTATTATGAACAGAAAAAATTATAAAATTATAAAATCATAAAATTATAAAATTATAAAATTATAAAATAAGTGAGAAAATCAAATAGTTTAAAAATTCTTATGCCATATCAAATCGCATATTAGAGTAACGTATTAGTATCTCGCAATGATATCATATAGTGTGTTGAATCTTACAAAATGGTTTAAACTTTAGCCCACCTTATATAATATAGAGTGGAGCAGGATATCACTAGGTCACTTTAGTATTGATTGAGGATTGTACGATTAGGTTATGTGTTTATTAAACAGCATAGTTTAAGTATATGAATTGTGTGAGTAGAGATCTATCGTTTAATTCCTGTGTGGGTCTTTTCAATAATGCTGAAATTGTGCATTATAGATTCTAGTTCTGTATTTGGAGAACTATCTTACTATTACTGTGTTTAAGCTTTCTGATGTTATTGGAGCTCTGCAGTCAATGTAGGTGTGTAGAGTTGTACACTAATGTGGCCTATTTCCCTTTGTGTTAGACAGCATGGTGTCGCATTGTTTATTTGTGCTGATTTAGTTAAGAAGTGATTTTCATTGGGGGGCTGTCTATTTCTTACTGTTTCAGGCTTAGTAGATGGCATAGGTCTTCTTTATTGTTCAGACCCTTTGGGTGAAGACAATCTAAGTCAAATATCCATCTTGATTCCGCAATTAAAAGTTTTCTTTCATAGTTTCCTACCCTCCAATTCGGTTTTATTAGTTGTATTCCGTAGTATTTTAGATCTTTGATGTTCCCTCTGTGGTGGATGAAAAAGTGGTTGTATAGGATAGTGTCGGTGTTTCCATGTTCGATCTGTAATATATGCTCTCTTATCCTGTCTTTCAGGCATCTCGAGGTCTGTCCGACATATTGTAGGCCACAGCTACATTGTATTATGTAAATCACACCTTTGGTGCTGCATCTTATCAAATTCTTGATCTCATACTTGTTGTTGGAGTTGTGAGAAAGGAAGTTCTTGGTCTTCAATCCCCTTTTGCACGCCTTACAGCTGGGGCAAGGGAAAAAGCCTTTTATGTTTCTCCCTAGAACGTCCTTTGTTTGGGCTGTTTGTTGGCGGGAAATGCTAGGAGATATTATGTTCTTAAGGTTGTCTGATTTCCTGTATATAAACCTGGGTCTGTTGGACAGTGTTTCTCCTATTATATCGTCGTTTTTCAATAGGTGCCAGTGTTTCTCCAGTATTCTTTCTATAGTTCTCCTGTTTTCACTGTACTGGGTGATAAAAGCGACATCTATGGAGTTATTGTTGGTATTCATTCCCTTCCTCTTATCTCTGTATCTAAGGAGCTCCTTGCGATCTCTGTTTCTCACTTCCTCGATGTCCTTATTGAGTTTCTCTTCATCGTATCCTCTATCTATGAAACGTGTTTTTAGTTCTTCCGCCTGACTTTCCCAGAGGTTGTGATCTGAGCAGTTTTTCTTAAGTCGTAGTAGCTGCCCCTTGGGAATATTTTCCTTCCATTTAGAATGGTGACAGCTTGCATTGTGGATGTAATTGTTGCAATCTACTGGTTTGAAATATGTTGAGGTCTTGAGTTCCCCCTTCTCGACTGTTATTTTGAGGTCTAGAAAGGTGATTTCAGTGTCACTAATCTCATATGTGAATTTCAGGTTGTTCATATTTTGATTCATGACATTTAGGGTATGTTCCAGATCTTCTCTGGAGCCTCTCCATATCAGGAGGATGTCATCTATGTACCTGTGATAGGAGACCAGGTCCGCGTCGGCTGGGCAGGAATCCCAGAATGTTTGTTCCCATTGGCCCATATATAAGTTGGCATAGCTCGGCGCGAACCTGGTCCCCATCGCTGTGCCACATATAGCTTATCCCTGCTAGGATAAACTCTTTCTGAAGGTCAGGTACTGACTCATCTTTCCTTAGAAAGTATTCAACGGCGTCTCGTCCTCCTTCGTGGGGTATACTGGTGTAAAGCGAGGTTACATCACACGTAACTAGTAGATAGCCGTCCTTCCATTCTGTTTCTTCCAAGATGTTCAGAATCTGTGTGGAGTCTTTCACATAAGATGGTAAACGTGTCACATACTTCTGGAGATTTCTGTCTAGGTATTCTGAGAGATTGCTGGATATGGACCCTATACCTGAGATAATTGGCCTTCCCGGAGGGTTGTGTAATCTCTTGTGGATCTTAGGGAGGTAATAGAAGACTGGTGTTATTGGATGTTCCACGCTGATGTATCTGAATTCCTTGTAGTTGAGGATCTCCTGTCTGTGGGCTTTGTCTAGGAGTCTGTCTAGTTCTTTTTTGTATTCATCTATTGGGTTTTTGCTCATGACTTCATAGGTATCTTTATCTGATAGAATTCTTTTGCATTCTGTGTCATAGTCTTCTTTATTAAGTATTACGATGCCGTCCCCCTTGTCGGCCGGTTTGATGACTATGTTACGATTATTCTCCAATGTTTTGATTGTTTTAATCTGGTCTCTTGTTAGGTTGTGCTTGTGTCTGGTTAGCTGTTTCTGGCTGATGTTCCTCAAGTCGCTACAAACCATTGTCTCAAACGTTTCAATAGCGTTGCCCTTGCTGGATATAGGGTAGAAAGATGAGGTGGGTTTCAGATCCGAATGTTGGTAGGGGTCTGTTCTGCGCTGCGTGTTTTGTCTTCCTTCGATTTCTAAAGGGGATTTCATAAAGTGGCGTTTTAGAGTCAGTTTCCTTGTGAGTTGCTTTATATTCACAAAAGTGTCAAACTTGTTGAAGCTTTTGGATGGAGCAAATGATAAACCATAATTGAGAATTGAATTTTCTTTATCTGTAAGAGTTATATTACTGAGGTTGTAGATTCCTCTAGGGGTAGCCTGTTCTTCTTGGTTCTTAGAGTTATTTTTATCTTTCCGACCATTTATTCTCCTTCCGCCCCTCTTTCCTCTGGGGTTTTTCTTTTTTCGATGGGGTTCTGGAGTTCGTCTATATTGGAGTTCTTTCGTTTCATCGAAGGTCTCTCCAATTCCTTGGTCGTGAAATGATACTCCTCTAAAAAATGTTGTCCAGAGACTGAGGCTTTCTTTATATCTTTGTTATTCTCAACACTGGTGCTGCTGGCCTGTGGCAAATTCATCTGTCTCCTATCCGATTGCATTGGCGTCTGGTTCTGTGTTGTCTCTATGGGTCTTATCTTTTTCATATGAGGCGTATTCCTGTTACCTTGGTATTCTCTCCTGTTGTACGGAGGATAGTGGAATTGCTGCTCTCGATCATATCGATTTACTTGATTGTTAAATCTGTTTGGTGTAAATGAACCTTCCTCATATCCATAATTTTGTTGTCTCCTATCAGTTTGCTGAGCATATTCTCTTCCGTAGTTCGATCTCTCGTAGTTCCTCCATCTTGAGTGATGGTGTTGCCTATAGCCAGGTTCGATGGTCTGGTTCCAATATGGTGAGTTGGGACCTCCATTGGATTGGTGTTGTCCATAAGTATGGTACTGAGTCCGCTCATTTCCATAGCGGAAGTCTCCATTTCTGTTGTCCCTGTAATTCGATACCCTTCTTTGGCGACGTTGGTTTCCCCACTGGTTTCTATAGTTGTGTCCATGGTTGTATCTTTCTCTGTTCCAACCTTGATGATTCGTCTGTTGTCTGTATTCTTGTCCATTGTATCTTTCTCTAGGAGTTTGTGGTCCAAGGTGCCACTCTCTAGGGGTAGGTGGTTCATACTCAGAGTTTCGTTCCCCTCTTTCTTGGGGTCTCTGTTGTTGTCGTCTATTCTTTTTGTGGGTAACCATAGTCCATTCTTCTTCATCTGTGGATGGTCTGCCATCGGGGTTGTTTGGATGGACAACTTCTATCTTTGTCTCTTCTGTAGAGTTATTTTCATTTATGTTTTAGTTTCTAATAATGTTCAGTTCTCTATTCAGTTTTTTGCTCTTCTTGGTGATTATGTCGTCCCTGATTTTGGAGATCTTTTTGTCCAAGTTCTCCTTCCTTTCAAGGATCTCTTTTGTTTCTATTATGTGTCCTTCTGGACCAATTAATTCGTCTTCATTGGCCTTAATTTCTATATCGACCTGGCTAAGAATAGATTCCCTATGCTCAATGATAGCTTCCATGAGGGATCTTGATGCTGTGATTAGCACATCAGACCATTTTTTGATAAATTCTGGGTTATCCGATTGGAAAGCGCAGTCTTTTTTGATCATCAGCCCTTTTGGGATGATGTTAAGCTCCAGACACTTTTTTAGGAATATAATTTCAGCCTTGTATTTTGTTTCTTGTATTAGTAATCTCTCTAGATTTTTGAATATCGATGTGTGGTCTAAAGACCCTGATGGGCCTTGAAATGAAGAGGATAGTGTCTCGTTAATCTCTAAGGTGATCTCTCTCCTCAGTGACTTAGTGAAGTCCATCTTAATATATTATCCTTAGAGTGTTAGCCTTTGTTGTGCTATTAGTTAATTACACTAGCTGCTGTAAGGTTTGGGGAAGGGTTATATCTGAGCAAATTTGTTGTCCTTATAGCGCTTGTGTATAAAGTGACCTGTAGCTCCTGTCTAGAGCGGATCCCCAAAAATAGTCCGCAATAGTGCTATGGTGTAGTTGGGTAGTAAGATAGGAGCGCCAAGAGAGGCAAGGCCAGGGGTTAGGTGAAAATATGTGATATATAGCGTAATTGATAGAGTTAGGGTCTGAATGGGTTCCCTGAAATAGTGGACTGCAATGATTTAGTTCGTCCTTCTTATAGTGTTGATGAGTTTGTTTAAGAGCGTAGATTCCAAGCGTCTAGCGCTTTGGAATGGGGGGTAAAGATTAATGTGTACTATGAAGGCATATACAGGTGCAGGATAGTTAGAAGTCGAAGAAAACGTCTATATATAGTGATATTTGATGACACAGAACATATGTCTTCCAAATAAAGTATCACAATTTTAATACAGTTATGTGCAATTATATCCAGTTAAAAACAAGTTACATGCAAGAATATGGATCCATAAAAATCATATGATAATACAATAAAAAATTTTTGTTAAAAATGTGTTTAAGAACAATAATACGTTTTGAGAACAATAATGCAATAAAAGTTCTGTATATTGGAGATAGTCTCAGTCTCTCTGACAGAGTCCCTACGTCTGTCGGGGGAAGGTAAGCTGAGGTACACCTGAACCGCAAATATGCCTATAGGATAGATTTGCTAGTAAGGTGACTGTATGAACATAGTAGTTTAAAAGATAACGAATAGTAAAACAATATGATAATGATATACAAATGTACAGGTGAAACAAAAATGTACAAATATAAAAATGATTAGTGATCGAAAACCAAATGGTGATCAAAACAATGATCCAAAAAAATGATCCAAAAAACAGCTTGTGATCAAATAATAGTCCAAAAATCAATTTAGAAAATGTGTTCCTTAAATGAAGGTGTGGACAGTCCAAATTAATGTGAGGTGATTCAATCCGTGAAAAAATATAAAAAACAATGTAGTTAAGTCCAGAAAGTTTTCAAAAAGAAAGTATAATCCTTAGTTTGGTATCTCAAAAATAATAAGAATATCCAAAATTTGAAAAAATGTGAAAATGTTAAAAAATGTGAAAGATATATATCTATATATAAAAAATGTCCAATACAAAGTCTCCAAAATGTCCAATGTAGGTGACTAGTGTATACACAAAATTATGAACGTGATCACTGAAAAAACAAAAGTCTGTAGTACTTATTGTGGTGCTCAAAGGTATTAGTAGATGCACAAAAATAGAATATAAAAAGAAAAGAATTTGGGGATTCCTCAAAACCTGTAAACAAAAGATAACAACATAGTGTGATATTGTTGAAAATAGGCAATAATAAAGGGAGTAATGCTCACCATATACTTGTCAACGTGTTTCGGCCTGCAGTTGAGGCCTTTCTCAAGACTAACATATGGTATGGGTGAGCACCAGCCTTTATACCTTCTTTCTATCCAATCAATTTGCAAATTGCGCCAAAAAAAATTTTTGCGCCAAAATTTGGCGCCAAAATTCTTCCTCTTCCGGGATTTTGACCCGGTAGTGTTACCCCTGAATTGTTTTACATTTATTTTAATTTATCCAGTTATTTAGCAGTGTAGCTGTATGTGCTAATCTCGTACTGCTGTATTACCTAAGTGTGGCTATTTGCCTGTGTAGTAGTACAATTATGTTCCCTGACGATTTACTTGTGTCAGTTGTGATGTGACACAGCACCGGAAGTGGGGTAGTTGTACACTTCCGGTTCAGCCGCTCGCCGGAAGTCGCGTTATTGCTTACTTCCGGTTTGGTCGCTCCACCGGAAGTCGGGTAATTGCGTACTTCCGGTTCGGTCGTGAGACCTTTTTTTTGTGTGTTAATCCTCTTCCTTGAATGTGGAAGTATGGTTGTTTATTCCCATTTTGTTCATTGTATAGATTCTCCTGGGTGACATTAAGTTTAATGTTCCATTTTTTAAAGCTTTGATTGGTTAGAAAGTCGATCTAAAGGTTGTGTGGTCATTATATGACAAAATCTTGGCTATTGAAAGATATTCTGTGTTTCTATGTTACATATAATCCGTATAGACTTATAGGATTTCTGCCTGTATCTGTATGTCTACAAATCACGTAGTTAGAGTGCCATGCTATTATGAACAGAAAAAATTATAAAATTATAAAATCATAAAATTATAAAATTATAAAATTATAAAATAAGTGAGAAAATCAAATAGTTTAAAAATTCTTATGCCATATCAAATCGCATATTAGAGTAACGTATTAGTATCTCGCAATGGTATCATATAGTGTGTTGAATCTTACAAAATGGTTTAAACTTTAGCCCACCTTATATAATATAGAGTGGAGCAGGATATCACTAGGTCACTTTAGTATTGATTGAGGATTGTACGATTAGGTTATGTGTTTATTAAACAGCATAGTTTAAGTATATGAATTGTGTGAGTAGAGATCTATCGTTTAATTCCTGTGTGGGTCTTTTCAATAATGCTGAAATT
This sequence comes from Bombina bombina, assembly GCF_027579735.1. Classification (NCBI taxonomy): domain Eukaryota; kingdom Metazoa; phylum Chordata; class Amphibia; order Anura; family Bombinatoridae; genus Bombina; species Bombina bombina. The sequence continues at coordinate 95,227,647 of NC_069507.1, forward strand.
GTGCATTATAGATTCTAGTTCTGTATTTGGAGAACTATCTTACTATTACTGTGTTTAAGCTTTCTGATGTTATTGGAGCTCTGCAGTCAATGTAGGTGTGTAGAGTTGTACACTAATGTGGCCTATTTCCCTTTGTGTTAGACAGCATGGTGTCGCATAGTTTATTTGTGCTGATTTAGTTAAGAAGGGATTTTCATTGGGGGGCTGTACTTGACGCGCGTATTTTTGACTGAATTTGATAAATAAGGGCATCACATGCAGATCCGCGGCAGCAATGTCTGATGATGTGTGGCAAGCGTATTGATGTCAGCGAATGCACCGAGATTGACGTTTTGTTAAATATCCCCCTAAGTGTTTGCAAATGTTATAAATTATATAGGGCCAGATTACAAGTGGAGTGGTATTTAACGCTTTCAGTTAAGGAGCAGCGGTCTTAAGACAGTGCCGCCACCTATTTTATGCCGTCTTCATATAAAAGTGAAAACAAAAAAATTGTATTTGTAAATTGTTCAACCTGATAGTAGCAGCAAAAAAATGTTTATTTAAGTCTACATGAATTTGTGTTGTTATTAACAAAATAAAAAAATATTGAAAAAAGACATAATTCCATAGAAAGTTACTTGTTAGATTATGTTTAGTGCAGTGTGGCAAGTGTTGCCTAACTTCCTATCTGAGTCTAACATCACCTGCTACTCCTGTTCTTTATGCTGCCTAAAAAGTGTTTGATATCAAAGAGCATAAATAACCATAGACATACTTTCTTTAAAAGGGATATTACTAAATACATTTCCTGAGTTTCCCTTTAAATATCGGTGCCACCAATTTGGAACTTAGGTTACACTGCAGGTATCTTAAGTAGAGTTGCTGCACATGTGCAAACGGATGAGCACTGGAATGCAGTAAAAGCTAGACTTCAATATTCTGTACTATGAAAAAGATGTATGCCTGTGGGGTGTGTCATTATCCACCAATAAACTGCTGTCGGCATTTATTGTTGTGCGGCGGACATGTCTGAACCCTTAGTCTGAACTTCAAACGAGTAGAAGATTTTTTTTGACAATTTTAAAAGTTATGTCTATTTCCACTCTCCCTGACAGCCATCAGCCAATCACAAATGCATAAACGTACCAAATGACAGCCATCAGCCAATCACAAATGCATACACGTTTTATTCTGTAAATTCTTGCACATGCTCAGTAGGAGCTGGTGACTCAAAAAGTTAAAATATAAAAATACTGTGCTCATTTTGTTAATGGAAGTAAATTGGAAAGTTGTTTAAAATTGCATGTTCTATCTGAATAATGAAAGTTTAAGTTTGACTTTAGAGTCCCCTTAATAAGCAAAAAAACGACACACCCCAAAGATAAACATAGATTACAAGTGGAGCCCAAAAATATCAGCACTATTGTGTGTTAATATTGCTATAACGCATTCACTGGAACTTCTATTTTTTGCACTCATATTATAAGTCCAAGCACACTAACATCTCTGATGAAGCACATGAGCTCACTGCTCCGGGACTGCTATGCAATATATATTTTTCACATAAAATGACTGTTGTTAATGCTTTTGTTTGTAGATAATCTGCAATAAAGGGAATCATTTGTAATACATAAATAAAAAAAATATTTTATGCCCCTTTAGGATAAAGTGAATGCCTTTAAGAATTGGGGACTGGGAAATAATTAAGAAGATAAAAGCATAAAATTACTTAAAGGGACACTGAACCCAAACTTTTTCTTTCGTGATTCAGATAGAGCATGACATTTTAAGCAACTTTCTAATTTACTTCTATTATCAATTTTTCTTCGTTCTCTTGCTATCTTTTAAAAGCAGGAATGTAAATCTTAGCAGCCAGCCCATTTTAGGTTCAGCACCATGGATAGCGCTTGCTTATTCGAGGCTTACATTTACCCACCAATAAGCAAGCATAACCCAGGTTCTCAACCAAAAATGGTCCGGCTCCTATGCATTACATTCCTGCTTTTTAAATAAAGATAGCAAGAGAACGAAGCAAAATTGATAATAGGAGTAAATTAGAAAGTTGCTTTAAATTGCATGCTCTATCTGAATCATGAAAGAACAAAATTGGGATTAGTGTCCCTTTTACAAAAACTAGCGCTAACTTCTGCCTACAACTTTATTCTTTCAAACGTTTGACCCTATTTGACTTTATACCCTCGGCAATCATACAAGCTTAGAAGCTTTATGTAAATAAAATATGCTATTGTGTTACATTTTCTGCTTTTCAGTACCTTTTGTGAGCAAAGAAGCTTTAACTTTAGGCCTGTTTAATTATGCAGATTGTAAAAAAAATTACTTTGAATGGTTTCTCAAAACATACGGCCAGATTACGAGTTTTGCGTTATGAGGGGTGCGGTGCTAACGTGCAGTTTATTGACTCCGCTCACTTACCTGCAGCGCTGGTATTATGGGTTTTTACAAACCCGGCGTTAAAAGGCAAGAAGTGAGCGTAGAGCAAAATTGAGCTCCACACTGCACTCCAATACCAGTGCTGCTTAAGTCAGGTCGTACGTACTGTGTACGATTTGTCCATAGACATCAATGGGGAGAGCCGGCTGAGAAAAAGTCTAACACCTGCAAAAATGCAGCGTAAATCTCAGTAACGCAGCCCCATTGGTTCCTATGGGGAAACACATTTTATGCTTCCACCTAACACCCTAATATGAACCCCGAGTCTAAACACCCCTAATCCTACACTTATTAACCCCTAATCTACCGCCTCCGACATCGCCGCCACCTACATTATACTTATTAACCCCTATTCTGCCGCTCTGGACATCGCCGCCACCTACATTATATTTATTAACCTCTAATCTGCTGCTCCCAAAATCGCTGATACCTACATTATATCTATTAACCCCTAATCTGCCGCCCCCAATGTCGCCACAACCTACTTACACTTATTAACCCCTAATCTGCTGCTCCCAACGTCGCAGAAACTATTCTAAATTTATTATCCTCTAAACCTAAGTCTAACCCTAACCCTAACACCCCCTAACTTAAATATAATTTAAATAAATCTAAATAAAATTACTATCATTAACTCAATTATTCCTATTTAAAACTAAATACTTACCTATAAAATAAACCCTAAGATAGCTACAATATAACTAATAGTTACATTGTAACTATCTTAGGATTTATTTTTATTTTACAGGCAAGTTTGTATTTATTTTAACTAGGTAGAATAGTTATTAAATAGTTATAAACTATTTAATAACTACCTAGCTAAAATAAATGCAAATTTACCTGTAAAATAAAACCTAACCTAAGTTAAACTAACACCTAACACTACACTACAATTAAATCAATTCCCTAAATTAAATACAATTAAATAAATTAATTTTAATTAGCTAAATCACAAAAAAACAATACTAAATTACAGAAAATCAAAATCAAATTACAAGATCTTTAAACTAATTCCACCTAATCTAATAGCCCTATCAAAATAAAAAAGCCTCCTCAAAATAAAATTAAACCCTAGCCTAAACTAAACTATCAATAGCCCTAAAAAGGGCCTTTTGCGGGGCATTGCCCCAAAGAAATCAGCTCTTTTACCTTTAAAAATAAATATGAACAAACCCCCCAACAGTAAAACCCACCACCCACACAACCAACCCTCCAAATAAAAGCCTAACAAAAAAAACCTAAGCTCCCCATTGCCCTGAAAAGGGCATTTGGATGGGCATTGCCCTTAAAAGGGCATTTAGCTCTATTGCAGGCCCAAAGCCCTAACTGAAAAATAAACCCACCCAATACACCCTTAAAAAAATCACTAACCCCCGCAGATTCACTTACCGGGAGAAGTCTTCATCCAAGCAGCAAGATATCCTCAACAAAGTCGGCAGAAGTGGTCCTCCAGACGGGCAGAAGTGGTCCTCCAGATGGGCAGAAGTCTTCATCCAGATGACATCTTCTATCTTCATCCTTCCAGTGTGGAGCGAGTCCATCTTCAAGACATCCGACGCGGAGCATCCTCTTCTTCCGACGGACTAACGATGAATGAAGGTACTTTTAAATGACGTCATCCAAGATGAAGTCCCTTAGATTCCGATTGGCTGATAGAATTCTATCAGCCAATTGGAATTAAGGTAGAAAAAATCTTATTGGCTGATTGGATCAGCCAATAGGATTGAACTTCAATCCTATTGGCTGATCCAATCAGCCAATAGGATTGAGCTTGCATTCTATTGGCTGTTCCAGTCAGCCAATGGAATGCAAGCTCAATCCTATTGGTTGATCCAATCAGCCAATAGGATTTTTTCTACCTTAATTCCGATTGGCTGATAGAATTCTATCAGCCTATCGGAATCTAAGGGACGCCATCTTGGATGACGTCATTTAAAGGTACCTTCATTCGTCGTAAGTCCGTCGGAAGAAGAGGATGCTCCACGTCTGATGTCTTGAAGATGAACCCTCTCCGCGCCGGAAGGATGAAGATAAAAGATTCCGTCTGGATGAAGACTTCTGCCCATCTGGAGGACCACTTCTGCCCGTCTGGAGGACCACTTCTGCCGGCTTCGTTGAGGACATCTTGCCACTTGGATGAAGACTTCTCCCGGTAAGTGAATCTTTGGGGGTTAGTGTTAGGATTTTTTTAAGGGTGTATTGGGTGGGTTCATTTTTTAGGTTAGGGCTTTGGGCCTGCAATAGAGCTATAAATAGCTAAAATAAATACAAACTTGCCTCTAAAATAAAAATAAACCCTAAGCTAGATACAATGTAACTATTAGTTATATTGTAGCTAGTTTAGGGTTTATTTTACAGGTAAGTATTTAGTTTTAAATAGGAATTATTTAGTTAATGATAGTAATTTTATTTAGATTTATTTAAATTATATTTAAGTTAGGGGGTGTTAGGGTTAGGTTTAAAGGGTTAATAAATTTAGAATAGTGACGGCGACGTTGGGGACGGCAAATTAGGGGTTAATAAATGTAGGTAGGTGGCGTGGGGGCATCAGATTAGGGGTTAATAAATATAATGTAGGTTGCGGCGATGTAAGTGGTGGCAGATTAGGGGTTAATAAGTATAATGTAGTTGGCAGTGATGTCAGGGGCAGCAGATTAGGGGTTAAAAAATGTATTTTAGTGTTTGCGATGCGGGAGGGCCTCGGTTTAGGGGTTAATAGGTAATTTATGGGTGTTAGTGTACTTTTTAGAACTTTAGTTATGAGTTTTATGCTACAGTGTTGTAGTGTAAAACTCATAACTACTGACTTTAGAATGCGTTAGGAATCTTGGCGGTAGAGGGTGTACCGCTCACTTTTTGGCCTCCCAGGACAAACTCGTAATACCAGCGCTATGGAAGTCCCATAGAAAAAGACTTTACGAACTTTACGTAAGTCGGTTTAAGGCCAAAAAAGTGTGCAGGGCCCCTAAACCTGCTAGACTCGTAATACCAGTGATAGTGAAAAAGCAGCGTAAGGACCTGTTAACGCTGCTTTTTCATCTTACCGCAAAACTCGTAATCTAGCTGATAGCCTTTTCATATTAACCGTTTCACCTACAAGGGATCTATGTAGTCTCCGAAAATGAAGGTTCCTATAAGTAACAAAAAAAATATTAAAGGGGTGTTCTTTTCTTGCATATAAAAGAGGACACTTTAAAATGTCAAATTTTTGCTTAAAAAAATGTAATTTTTTTTTTGCAAATGACTATCCACCAATTGGGCTGTTGGAGTTCTATTTATCAGCCAGAAAACAATCTCTCCTTAGAGATGAGTTTTCTACCTACATACATTACATCGCCAGTTTTAAAATTAGTTCCTTAAAGTTTTTACTTTTATCCGCACAGTAAAATTATTTTTTTACTTGTACAAAGAAATCTTTTTTTTAGATGAATGTCCCTTTAATGTCCTAGATCTGGGTCAACACCTTAGGAACACCTCAGCAGAAAGTTAAAGGGATATGAAACCCAAATGTTATCTTTCATGATTCAGATAGAACATGCAATTTTAAGCAACTTACTAATAACAATAATGCAACAAAAGTCAAAATAAGTTATCTCAATTGTCTACTAGATAGATAGATAGATAGATAGATAGATAGATAGATAGATAGATAGATAGATAGATAGATAGATAAATAGATCAGAGATAGATAATTAGATCAGAGATAGATAGATAAATCATAGATAGATAGATCAGAGAAAGATCAGAGATAGATAGATCAGAGATAGATAGATAGATCAGATATAGATGGATAGATCAGATAAAGATCAGAGATAGATAGATCAGAGCTAGATATATAGATCAGAGCTAGATAGATAGATAGGAGGTAGATAGATAGATAGATCAGAGATAGAAAGATAGATAGATAGGAGATAGATAGATCAGAGATAGATAGATAGATAGGGAATAGATAGATCAGAGATAGATAGATAGATAGATAGATAGATAGATAGACAGATAGATAGATCAGAGATAGATAGATCAGAGATAGATAGATCATAGTTAGATATAGATATAAAGATAGATAGATAACAAATAGATAGATAGATAGTAGATAGATTGGAGATAGATCAGATATAGATAGATAGATAGATAGATAGATAGATAGATAGATAGATAGATAGATAGATAGATAGATATAGATAGATAGATCAGAGATAGATAAATAGGAGATAGATCAGAGATAGATAGGTCAGAGATAGATATAGGTAGATAGAGATATAGATAGAAAAGAGATATATAGATAGATAGATAGATAGATAGATAGATAGATAGATAGATAGATAGATAGGAGATAGATAGAAGATAAATAGGAGATAGATCAGTGATAGATAGATAGATCAGAGATAGATAGATAATAGATAGATATATAGAAAGATGATAGATAAATAGATAGATCAGAGATAGATAAATAGGAGATAGATCAGAGATAGATAGATCAGAGATAGATATAGATAGATAGATCAGAGATAGATAGATAGATAGATAGATAGATAGATAGATACAGTATAATATATATGTAGCCCTAAGTATATGCTGGGGTTGGGTTCCTGAAAGAACAGTTGAAAAAAAAAATAGTTGTAAAATTAACCCAGTTATATAAAGTGAGTCAATGGGAAGTAGATGCGTTAGGTTCCAGGCCCCTCTCAAAACTGACATTAGTAATATTATATTATATTGTAACTTAATGTATATGTTATATTATATAATATTTTATTATATTCATGTTATTTTTTAAAGGATAGAAAGGTCCAAATTAAAATAAAATTATTTTTGCAATATACTTCCATTGATGCTTCTAATAAAGATGATTACTGTTTACCTGCAGCATACGCACATATCCTGTGAGGGCCCTTGCACCAGTATTCCAAAACCACACCTTCTCAGAGAGTCAGTGCACACTTTCTGTTAGATTCCATATCAAACAGAGCAGTATTAAAAATATTTGTAATATGTTACTGTTCTTTTATATGTATGATAGCAATGTTTTGTACTCTCATGTACAGTGCATGGTATTAAAGGGACAGTAAACTTACAGAATAATGTTATATAAGTCTGCACATAGTGCAGAATTATATATCATTATCTTATCGGCAACTTTATAAATTAAAAGCATTGTGAGATTTTTTATTGTAAAGTTGGACTCCGGTCCAGGTTCTATTGAGCGGCTCTTGGATTTCAAAAGCACTTTGCGGGCGCCAGATTGCGCCACTGGACTAAATGTAGCTCGCTCCCATTCTGGTCTGGTAGCGGGAGCAAGCTACTTTCAGTCCAATGGCGCGATCAGGCTCGCTGTGCGTCAGCTAAGCACTTTTGAAATCCAAGACCTGCTCAATAGAGCCTTTGGCCCCTATTTATGAAAGTCTGGCGGACCTGATCCGACAGTGCAGATCAGGTCAGCCAGACCTCGCTGAATACAGAAAGCAATACGCTCGCCGTATTCAGCATTGCACCAGCAGCTCACAAGAGCTGATGGTGCAACGCCGCCCCCTGCTGACTCGCGGACAATTGGCCGCCAGCAGGGGGGGTGTCAATCAACCCGATCATACTCGATCGGTTGATTTCCGGCGATGTCTGTCCGCCTGCTCAGAGCAGGCGGACAGGTTATGGAGCAGCGGTCTTTGTGACCGCTGCTTCATAACTGCTGTTTCTGGCGTGCCTGCAGAAACACGGGGCATCAAGCTCGATTCGGAGCTTGATAGATAGGCCCCTTTGTCTGAAGTCAAACATGACAATAAACAATCTTGCAATGCTTTTAATTTATAAAGTTGCTGCTAAGATGATTTTATATAATTCTGCACTATGTGTAGTCCCCTTCCGTGTTTTTGTATATATCTAGGGTGATTACATAAGTCTGTGAACCCATGATTTTTTGATTGAGAGCTTGCATTTGTATGGCTGTATTAGGGACCCAGGTTTTGGGAGAGACCTTGACATAGTACCTGGGCTTGTCCCATTTGGCCAGATACTGTAACTGACTCTTCCAGTTTTGCTTGTAATCTTAGCTGAGAGCTTGTAAGCGAGTGCTGGACTTTCTCTGTGTGTTGTATTTATTTATTTACAACACACAACACTGAGAGTGCTGTTAAGCACCCAGGACTGAGCATGTTGCAGGGTCATGGGACATGAACCCAGTCCAGTCCAGTCTGAGGGTGCAGTCCCCTTCCATGTTTTGTATATATATATATATATATATATATATATATATATATGTATGTATGTATGTATATATATATATATAGTATATATATAAATAAAACTATATATATATGTGTATATAAATATATATTTACAACTATATAAGTGTATGAGAGAGAGAGAGAGAGAGAGAGGAGAGAGAGAGAGAGAGAGAGTACGAGAGAGAGAGGAGAGAGAGAGAGAGAGAGAGAGAGAGAGAGAGAGAGAGGAGAGAGAGAGAGAGAATATATTATCTGGATTTTTTTAAATAAAAACTAAGGCATGCTGCATTCTTTTCTTGATGTGACTTAATATTATTTATATATGTGAATTAATCTTATACTTGCTATACTGTTAAAATAGCCTGAATTATTTTTCTTTGATTTTTACATTTATTCATTAGATGTACAGTTATAATAGCCTTTGAAATGTTTATTGTTCTGCTCTATAGGACAGCGCAAGAACACAGTTTTTTTTTACATTACAATACATGGCTCCTTGTTGTGATGCAAACAAAACAAGATGGTCAAGGCACTTATTTAAAGTACTTTAAATGTAACCAATGTTTGTAACTAGGTTAAACAGACAACTCCAAAGATGTGATGAATAATAAGGTGCTCTCTTTGTTTTAATCTTAAACAACCCCTACACCACACAATCTAGTGGAATTAACGTATTACTTTATTAAACAGCTCATAGAAACCTTGGGGTGGTCAGCTGAGTTTTGACCAAGAATAGAACAATTACCTGTATTAGCTCCAGAAGCAACATTTTAGGACACTCTCTGGAGGTATCAACGGGTCTTTCTAGGATTTATTTTATTTTAATTGCAATTTAGGATTTTTTATTTTAATTGTAACTTAGTATTTTTTTAATTTATGTAATAGGGGTTAATTTAGGGGTTGTTAGGTTAGGTGGTTTAGTGATTAGTTATTTGCATTGTGGGGGGATGGTGGATTAGGATTTAATAGTTTTAATAGCTAGATTGGGTTGTGGGGGATGGCGGATTAGGGTTTTTTAGTTTAAATAGCTAGATTGCATTGTGGGGGATGGCGGATTAGGAGTTAATAGTTTAAATAGCTAGATTGCAATGTGGGGGAATGGCGGTTTAGTTGCAATGTGGGGGCATGGCGGATTAGGGGTTAAAAGTTTAAATAGGTACTTTGCAATGTGGGGGAATGGCAGTTTAGAGGTTAATACATTTTATTGTTAGTTGCGATGTGGGGGCATGGCGGATTAGGGGTTAATAGTTTAAATAGGTTCTTTGCAATGTGGGGGATGGCAGTTTTGAGGTTAATACGTTTTATTGTTAGTTGCGATGTGGGGGCATGGCGGTTTAGTAGTTAATACATTTATAATAAGTTGCGATGTGGGGGGGCGGATAGAGGGGTTTTGACGTGTCAGGTTAGATTTCAATAGGAAAAAGGTCTCAAAAAGCACCTTTTTCCTGTTTTACACCTAGTTGAGCTGGGTGTAATTTTTATTAATGTATCGGCAGCCTCCGGCAGTGTATTAAACGTTTGCGTGGGCATTGGAAACCTGGTTTTATTTAAAGATTAGCGGCTTCTGATACTTTGTACGGGACACGATAATGTTTTCGGCAGCCAGAGTCCAGTTGCCGAAATTAAGTTATAACGGGCCGTTGGAAGCAAATGGTGAACGATATTGCTTCCAACAGCTTATTTAACGGTTTGCGAGCGCACGAAAACCTAATTACGGCTCAATGGAAACAAACCCAGAGTCAGTTATATCTCACAATGTAATAGCTAAAATGTTGCAGCACTGGAAAGTGATGCAGTATATCTATAAAAAGATAACTAGAAAATATCCTCTGAACATTTATATGTAAAAAAGGAAGATATTTTAAATAATAGCTTGCATAGCAGCCACATCCCATTGTAAAGGGAATTTAAGAAGCAAATCAGGATGCTAGTCCAGGGACACACAAGGGAGTGTTTTATCTGGCATGTGCAGACACAGTCACTTTATTTCCATCCTCAGGTTAAGGAAGTTTACTATGAAATCTCATAAGATTTCAATAAAATCTCATGAGATCACAGTAAAGCAAAGTATGACATCAGCAATGATCATGGCCGGATTGGGCCTCCGGGAGACTGGAGAGCAGCAATTCAAAGCACAGTTGTGAGGGACACGCCACTTCTGTATTCTGCACAAAGGACAAGTCAGACAGTGCGCCACTGCGCCGCCGGTTCCCTTAAGGCTGTGACACACTGCAAGCGGAGCGGTGCGCAGCGTGTAGATGCAGCTGTGCGCGCTCAGTGTGTCCTGCCTTTTCATCTCTGAGCACTCTGCTGCATCAGGTCGCGTAGCTGAGCGCTCAGAGATGAAATAATTGAACTTTAGAAGCAATGCGACGCGGTGCGAAGCAGCTGCATCGCCTCGCGCCGCATCGCTTGCAGTGTGTCACAGCCTTTAGCCCCGCCCACACGGAGAATCTGTAGGCTGTTAATATATTTATATACACATGGACCGATCCTGCACAGTGGAAAGTACAACAAGCAGGGAAGAAGGACCATAGGAAGCCCAGGGAGGGGGTGAGTGGCACGTTCATCACACCACCAAGCAGCAGGCAGGAACTTAGGAGCGGTGCCTTTACTTTTTGACCTGGCTCCCCCACCCAAATGCTTGGTAAGTGACTACTGCGGGATAATACTATACTTTTACTTTTCACACTTTACTCTGAACTTATGCGATGGGCTAATTGAATTGAGAATTTAGTTTATGCCAACTGCTTAGTTTTGTGTAATGTGGGAACTGTTTACTTTAGTACTGGCACGGAAAATATGCTATATTTAATTGCATACTAAATAGCAGTGCAGTTCATTCGTTTTCTACATAAATTTGGGCCATGAGCCAGAGGGGGCGGGGCTGGGCCGGGCCATACAAATTTCCTGGGCGGGTCTGATTTCCCAGTCTGGCCCTGGTAATGATGAAGCTGATTGGCTGTTGTTTTTCTTTTCAACATGCAGCTGACAGTAGCTGAAGGATAATTGTTTACAGAGCACTTACTATTATAAGCTGAAGAAAGTTTTGAGTTAAAATATCTTCCTTTTTTATATAAATGTTCTTGTAATATTTTCTTGTCTGCATTTTACAGTTTTGCTGCATCAATCTCAAGTGATTTATGTTAAGGGTATTATTTCCCTTTAAAGGGACAGTCCAGTAGAAACTGAAATGTACATTACTGAGCATCAGTGTTAATTTAGAAGCATTTTTGCAATGCACTGTATTAAAAGTCCTTTGTTATATTTAAAAGAGAGCAATTTAAAACGTATTACACATTTATTTATTTTTTAAAAACAGATGTTCCTGTATTGGATTGCCACCCATCTAGTATTTTACTGACATGTCTGGTATTTTTCAGGGTCAGGTGAATCCAGATAATAAAGAACAGATATAGAAATAAAGTCCCTATTATGACGAAACTTCTAAATGGTTATTTAAAATCAGTCCTAATAGGTTTAGTTTCTGTGTTATGCTATATAATTGTTTATGCAAATGTATGCTAATAAACTCAGTCAGTATTTTTTTTAACTTTTGCGGTGCATCACCATCCCCTAATAAGGCAATGGGATATTTGCTTATCAGGCAGTGAGTAATTATGTCTTTAAGGAACGTTAAACACTAAATAAACCATTGCTTCAATTATGTATTCTGTGCAAAGATTAGCCTGAGAATAGTTTGTACATGTATTTTAAAAATATATATTAGTTGTTAATATATTGAAAAAAAAATAATGTTAAAGTTAATGTTAACAAAGCAGTGGACACCACCTAATGTAACTTAGGTTACCTTTAACCTCCCAAAACTTTATTTATTCTTCTTTTCTTTGCCGTCCTGTTCTGATTGTCTAATCTAGCACGCTTCCACGCTGGGTAAAGCTGTCAGTTAAAACTTTATTAAGTTTAATTTTTTTACAGGCACCGCTATGTTCATTTTACATAATTCTAATTTTACATAAAGCCCTTTAAGGTCTAGCATGTGACCTATAACTAGGTTTGAAAGGCGTCCCAGATTCAACAGGATAGTCCAGTAGTTCAACAGGTTGTCCAATAAAATCTATACAAAAATCTAGACACCTAAATTCTAATAAAATTCTTGTAGTAAAATGTTTAACCTCATGCTTATTGATTATAAATGTTGTGCCCTAAAGATGCGAGACTGCACGTCAAGAGGGGGTGTAAATACTGCTCTGTGTGCTAATGATAGACATATGGGGGAGATTTATCAAGCAGCAGATGCATAAGTTAAGAAGCAGCGGTCGTAAGACCTTAACTCATCTGCCACATCTGAGGTGGCGGACTGCAATCACCCTGATCCGATACGATCGGGATGATTGACACCCCCTGCTAGCGACCGATTGGCCGTGAATGTGCAGGGGGCAGCATTGCACAAGAATTTTACCAGAAATGCTTGTGCAATGTTAAATGCTGACAGCGTATGCTGTTGGCATTTAGCGATGCAGGGTGGACATGATTCGCTATAGCGAATCATATTTTCCCCGGGTTTGATAAACCTACCCCATAGGGTAAAGTCCATGCTTTATGTTTTCTGCTGGAAATCTGATTTCTTCTTTTTTCTGCTGATTCTAAAAAAAAATGGCCCAGATAACAAGCGGAAAACTAATGATATAGTGTAGGGTGCGATCAGGGCTGGTTAAACCATGGAACCAAGTGGGTCCAATGAATTCAGGCAACACTTGACCAGGGGCAACAATTCAGTTGCTGAGTTAGTCACTGTCAGACCCAGATCACTCCTGTCCTCTGTCTCTGTGGGGGAAGTCGTAGGCTCCCAGTAGCATAACTTCATCATGCAAAAAGACACAGAACTGGTCAGGGGTGACATTCAAGGTGGGACACGTGCATCTCTTCCCTAACTTCCTTCCCACTTATTGCGCAATTGTGCAAGGTCAGCGGCCAGGCTAGTATGTTGATATGCTAATAGTAATGTCCCACCTGGGGGGCGTTATTTCATTCTCGGATCCAGGCAGCACAATATTTTGAGCCGGCCCTGGGTGCGATATCAATATCGCTGGATCACACTAATATTAGCATAATGTTACAAGTCCATGGTAAAACAGAATTACCAGAGAATGTTTAGCGCGGCCGACTTCCATTTAGAGCACCCTATTGTTGATGAATATTGCAACTCCGCTAAGCATTGTTCATATTACAAGTTGAAAGTAAGAAGTTTTGCTTGAGCAAAAGCCAAAATAGCGCTGGAAGAATTAATGCAACCATAGACCTGAAGTAAAGTGTTAATGCTACAAAACGTTTCACAAAACAAACGTAAAACAAATTAAACTAAAGTATTACACTCATAAAAACACATTTTTAATAAAAATAAATAAATATGTTTAATAAAAAAAAGTTTTAAAAGGGTTAAAAAGGGATATGGTATATTTCTAGGTGTTTGACTGGGAAGGGCTCGGAAGTATATATACTATATATATATATATATATATATATATATATGTGTGTGTGTGTGTGTATACATGTGTATTTATGCGTTTATAAGTGTGAAAAGATACATATAGATAGATAGATAGATAGATAGATAGATAGATAGATAGATAGATAGATAGATAGATAGATAGATAGATAGATGATAGAAAGTTTTGAGCTCTTCCCAATCAAATAACTTGAAATATGCAATATGATTTTTAAATAATTTTAATGTTTTTTAATATAAATACTTGAAATTTATATGTTCTTCACTTAGAAGGAAATGTTTGTTTTATTTTTAAATATATATATTACAAACAATATACAGATATTTAGATAAATATATATTTAAAAAGAAAAATGTCTTCTTCTAAGTGAAAAACATAAGTATTTGAAGTTTTCCTAACACACCTTTGACTTTAGCACAGTTGGCCTAACACACCTTTGGGTTAGCAATCTAGACAAAAAAAGAAAAGTCTGTACGCCAAATAGAAGTCAATGGGTAAAGGGAGTTAGCGTGGTTGCATTATCCAACCTTCAGATGTTAGCGTGCTTGAGTCTTTCGCTCGAGTGATAACATTTTACTTTCTATTTGAAAAAGCATTGCAAACAAGGGAGCACTATAGATTTTCCTTTGAGTGTAGTTAACGCTCAACAGCACTAACATATTATCACTCCACTTGTAATCTAGGGGTAGTCAAATCACTGTGTACATTATTGCTTTTGCTTTGTGTACTTTCATGTCTAAAAATCCTTTCACCAGTTATTAGCTTTACAGCTTAATTTAATCAAAATATTTTTGCATTATATGCAAACAACTGTATAGAAATTGATGGCTTTTAAACAGAATTTACAAACAACATCTGCAATGTTATTAAAGACACTTTTAATTCTTTATATTTTCATGATACCAGAAAACAAAAACGCCTACAAAAGCATCAAATATTCAATAAATAATGAATCATAAAACGTATATATTTTTAACATTTCTCTCAAGGCTATTAAAGGGACATTATACACTAGATTTTTTTTTTGCATACATGTTTTGTAGATGATCCATTTATATAGCCTATACAGCTTTAAAAAAATAAATGCATAGTTTTGCTTATTTTTAAATAACATTGCACTGATTTTCAGACTCCTAACCAAGCCCCAAAGTTTTAGAAGAATACTGATGTATGCCTATTCCAGCTTGCTCCTGTTTGTGTAAAGAGTCTTTTCATATGCAGAGGAAGGGGGAGGGGAGGAGTGTCTGCTTTTTCGCTACAGAACCACTTGTAGTGGGTGTTCCAGCTAACCTTTTCAACAGTGTTAAACTGGGAGCTTCTAAGTAAGTTTTTAAACTGTTTTATACTGGATTTTTAGATCAGTATCTGTGAATATTATTCTTTATAGTAGTGTCTATTACATGCAGTTAAAGGAAAATTTTTGTATACTGTCCATTTAAGTCATTAATATGAGGTATACATGAGTAAAGGGAGACCACATCTATTGTTAAAAGTTGGTATTCCCCTGTCCATTACATTTTTTCAAGCATTTTCACTAACTGTTTTGTATGCTTTAGGTATCCAGGTATATTTTTTAACTATTGGTTGTAAATGGCTATCTACCCATGCCCCTACTTTCTCTCCTAAGGTAAGGTACCTATTGTTGAAATTATTGGCCTACCAGGAGATGAAGTTTTGTTCTTATCTACTTTTGGTAGATGCTTAAATGTTGGTATTTTTGGGTTTCTTACCAACAAATATTCCAGGGTCTCATAATCAAAAATACCCAGTGATAACCCTTCCTTCAATAGTTTATTTAATTCTGAAACATATTTAGTTGTTGGATTTAATGTTAATGTTACATAAGTGTCCGCATTGTTTAATTATCTCAATGCATCTTTTAACATAATCCGCTCTGTTCTGTACCACTACCGAACCTCCTTTATCCAAATTAGACGCCACTATCTAGCTTTTTAAGTTACCTTCAATTTTAAACATGTTTTATGCTATTTTTATGTTATAGTTGTATCAATTCTTCCTTAAAATACTGCATGAAAACTCTCAATCAAATCCCCTCTAGCATTAACAAGATAGAGAAATGATTATTTATACCTTTCGCTTTCACTTTGTAATGTTCTCAAACTTGTTACATCACATTGTTCAGTACATTCCAATACATCCAACTGTTCACCAGCAACATCAATAGAGAAAGCGAGACTCTCATTCCCATGATCTTCATTAACTAAATCACTAAAGTGTCTCTTCAAAGTGACCTTTCGAATAAAGCTATTCCGGTCAAATATTGTATTGAAAAGGTTAAAATCATTGGGTGGAGAATATCCTAATCCCTTAGAGAGAAAACTTTTGGGGGCGATTTATTACGGCCCGAATGGGGCAATTTACACCTGTTTCCGCATGAGCTTTCGGCCTATCCGGAAACAGGAGTTATACAGGCCGTGGACAGCAATCTGCCCGATTGCATACGATCGGGTTGATTGACACCCCCTGCTAGTGGCCGTTTGGCTGCGAATGTGAAGGAGGCGGCATTGCACAAGCATTTCTAGTGAAATGCTTGTGCAATGATAAATGCCAACAACATATGCTGTCGGCATTTATCAATGTGCGGCGGACATGATCGCTACAGTGGATCATGTCCGTCCGCACATTAATAATTCGGCCCCTAAGTTGTTTTTCTGTCAAATTATATGAAGATAAATTTATGACATTTAATTTTTCTTTCCATTCTTCCTTGTTTTTCCTAGTCTGCTCGGATAGCTCTATGTAATCTGTTTCTTTCATTTCTGCAGTATCCACATGACTTTTCCCAGCAATTAAACCTACCAAAGTACTATGGGCAGCCCATTTCTTTGGTCTCGCTCCCAAATTACCATTTTTTGCCACTGGAGTTGAGGATTTAGGGCTTTCCTCTAATGAACTTGTTTAAAAATTAGAAAGCGTAACCCTTCTACTGCCATTACTATTATTCCTGGACCTATTAATTTTCTGTTTATTTTTATTTTTTGGTTTAGATGTCCAAATATAAACCACATTAAATTTATAATTTTTACAATCTCTCTTATACTTTGACAACTTATTGGTCACTAATTCATCATCCAATTTTCCAAGATCTTCCTCAAGTTGTTTTTTGTAGTCACCATATTTACCTTCACATTCAAATCTATCTATACTTCCTTATAATTCTGTTATCTGTATTCATAAGGCTTCTCTTTCCTTTATTCTTTTCTTTAACACTTACCCCATTAGTTTTAATGAAAACTCAGTTAGTGTTTGATTCCACTCCTGCATATAATCTATTTCAGATCTTACTGCAGCTGGATATTTCTTCATTCTTAGACCACATAGTACTTTATGTTCTTTAAAGGACCAGTCAACACAGTAGATTTGCATAATCAACAAATGCAAGATAACAAGACAATGCAATAGCACTTAGTCTGAACTTCACATGAGTAGTAGATTTTTTTTCTGACAATTTTAAAAGTTATGTATTTTTCCACTCCCCCTGTACCATGTGACAGCCATCAGCCAATCACAAATGCATATACGTACCATGTGACAGCCATCAGCCATTCACAAATGCATACACACTTTTTCTTGCACATGCTCAGTAGGAGCTGGTGACTCAAAAAGTTTAAATATAAAAATACTGTGCACAATTTGTTAATAGAAGTAAATTGGAAAATTGTTTAAAATGGCATGCTCTATCTGAATAATAAAAGTTTATATTTGATTGAGTGTCCCTTTATATAATTGTAGAAACTCTATTTCCCACCATAGTATAATCTCTTTACTGCTTAAAGGGACATTCAAGTCAAAATAAACTTTTATGATTCAGACAGAGGGGGGTAGTTATCAAGCCGTCAACCTCAAATACGCTGGAATTCCGCAGCGTATTTGTGGCGAGGCTGATACGCCTTAGTTATCAAAGGCTCGAGACCGGCAAAAGTAGAATTTTGTGACGTAAGCTTCGATCCGCCGGACTCAGTCCGACACAGATCGATTCTTACGTCACTCCAGATGTTCCGCACACAAGTGCGGCACATTCTCACTACTTTTGCTAGTTATCAAAAAACTAGCAGGTACGCTTGGCACTTTTACGGCCCAGCGTACCTGGTTTTCAAACCGCCACCCCTGGAGACGGCGGATCCCATAGGAATCAATGGGAGTCTGACCATAGCGAAAGTACAAGTTCGCTGCTGACAGACATCCCATTGATTCCTATGGGAGCTGTCTACACCTAACACCCTAACAAGTACCCCGAGTCTAAACACCACTAATCTGTCCCCCCTACACCGCCGCAACTAAATAAAGTTATTACCCCCTAAACCGCCGCTCCCGGAGCCCACCGCAAGCTACTCTATACATATTAACCCCTAAACCGCCGCTCCCGGAGCCCACCGCAACTATAATAAATGTATTAACCCCTAAACCGCCGCTCCCTGAACCCGTCGCCACCTATAATAAATTTATTAACCCCTAATCTGCCCCCCCTACACCGTCGCCACCTATAATAAATTTATTAACCCCTATCCTGCCCCCCACTACGCCGCCGCCACTATAATAAAATTATTAACCCCTAAACCTAAGTCTAACCCTAACCCTAACGCCCCCCTAACTTAAATATTAATTAAATAAATCTAAATAAATTAACTCTTATTAACTAAATGAATCCTATTTAAAACTAAATACTTACCTTTAAAATAAACCCTAATATAGCTACAATATAAATAATAATTATATTCTAGCTATCTTAGGATTTATTTTTATTTTACAGGTACCTTTCAATTTATTTTAACTAGGTACAATAGCTATTAAATAGTTATTAACTATTTAATAGCTTACCTAGCTAAAAGAAACTGAAATTTACCTGTAAAATAAATCCTAACCTAAGTTACAATTACACCTAACACTACACTATACTTTAATAAATTATTCCTATTTAAAACTAAATACTTACCTGTAAAATAAACCCTAAGATAGCTACAATATAATTAATAATTATATTGTAGCTATCTTAGGATTTATATTTATTTTACAGGTAACTTTGTATTTATTTTAGCTAGTTAGAATAGTTATTAAATAGTTATTAAATAGTTATTAACTAACTAATAACTACCTAGCTAAAAGAAATACAAAATTACCTGTAAAATAAATCCTAACCTAAGTTACAATTAAACCTAATACTACACTATCATTAAATTAATTAAATAAACTACCTACAAATAACTACAATTAAATACAATTACATAAACTAACTAAAGTACAAAAAATAAAAAAAGCTAAGTTACAAAAAATAAAAAAATAAGTTACAAACATGTTAAAAATATTACAACAATTTTAAGATACTTACACCTAATCTAAGCCCCCTAATAAAATAACAACCCCCCCCAAAATAAAAAAATGCCCTACCCTATTCTAAATTAAATAAAGTTCAAAGCTCTTTTACCTTACCAGCCCTTAAAAGGGCCATTTGTGGGGGCATGCCCCAAAAAGTTCAGCTCTTTTGCCTGTAAAAGAAAAATACAACCCCCCCCAACATTAAAACCCACCACCCACATACCCCTAATCTAACCCAAACCCCCCTTACAAAAACCTAACACTAATCCCCTGAAGATCATCCTACCTTGTCTTCACTCAGCCGAGCAGCGATGGAACCGAAGTGGACATCCGGAGCGGAAGAAGTTAATCCTCCAAGCGGCGCTGAAGAAATCTTCCATCCGATGAAGTCATCATCCAGGCGGCGCTGAAGAAAAGTCTTCGATCCGGCCGATGTCATCTTCAAAGAGGCGCTGAAGAGGTCTTCTATCCGGGCGATGTCATCTTCCAAGCCGGGTCTTGAATCTTCCTCCCGCCGACACAGAACCTCCTTCTTCACTGACGGACTACGACGAATGAAGGCTCCTTTAAGGGACGTCATCCAAGATGGCGTCCCCTCAATTCCGATTGGCTGATAGGATTCTATCAGCCAATCGGAATTAAGGTAGGAATATTCTGATTGGCTGATGGAGTCAGCCAATCAGAATCAAGTTCAATCCGATTGGCTGATCCGATCAGCCAATCAGATTGAGCTTGCATTCTATTGGCTGATCGGAACAGCCAATAGAATGCGAGCTCAATCTGATTGGCTGATTCCATCAGCCAATCAGATTTTTCCTACCTTAATTCCGATTGGCTGATACAATCGGAATTGAGGAGACGCCATCTTGGATGACGTCCCTTAAAGGAGCCTTTATTCGTCGTAGTCCGTCGGTGAAGAAGGAGGTTCCGCGTCGGCGGGAGGAAGATTCAAGACCCGGCTTGGAAGATGACATCGCCCGGATAGAAGACCTCTTCAGTGCCTCTTTGAAGATGACATCGGCCGGATCGAAGACTTTTCTTCAGCGCCGCCTGGATGATGACTTCATCGGATGGAAGATTTCTTCAGCGCCACTTGGAGGATTAACTTCTTCCGCTCCGGATGTCCACTTCGGTTCCATCGCTGCTCGGCTGAGTGAAGACAAGGTAGGATGATCTTCAGGGGATTAGTGTTAGGTTTTTGTAAGGGGGGTTTGGGTTAGATTAGGGGTATGTGGGTGGTGGGTTTTAATGTTGGGGGGGGTTGTATTTTTCTTTTACAGGCAAAAGAGCTGTTTTCTTTGGGGCATGCCCCCACAAATGGCCCTTTTAAGGGCTGGTAAGGTAAAAGAGCTTTGAACTTTATTTAATTTAGAATAGGGTAGGGCATTTTTTTATTTTGGGGGGGTTTGTTATTTTATTAGGGGGGTTAGATTAGGTGTAAGTAGCTTAAAATTGTTGTAATATTTTTAACATGTTTGTAACCTATTTTTTTATTTTTTGTAACTTAGCTTTTTTTATTTTTTGTACTTTAGTTAGTTTATGTAATTGTATTTAATTGTAGTTATTTGTAGGTAGTTTATTTAATTAATTTAATGATAGTGTAGTATTAGGTTTAATTGTAACTTAGGTTAGGATTTATTTTACAGGTAATTTTGTATTTCTTTTAGCTAGGTAGTTATTAAATAGTTAATAACTATTTAATAACTATTCTAACTAGCTAAAATAAATACAAAGTTACCTGTAAAATAAATATAAATCCTAAGATAGCTACAATATAATTATTAATTATATTGTAGCTATCTTAGGGTTTATTTTACAGGTAAGTATTTATTTTTAAATAGGAATAATTTATTATAGTATAGTGTAGTGTTAGGTGTAATTGTAACTTAGGTTAGGATTTATTTTACAGGTAAATTTCAGTTTCTTTTAGCTAGGTAAGCTATTAAATACTTAATAACTATTTAATAGCTATTGTACCTAGTTAAAATAAATTGAAAGGTACCTTTAAAATAAAAATAAATCCTAAGATAGCTAGAATATAATTATTATTTATATTGTAGCTATATTAGGGTTTATTTTAAAGGTAAGTATTTAGTTTTAAATAGGATTCATTTAGTTAATAAGAGTTAATTTATTTAGATTTATTTAATTAATATTTAAGTTAGGGGGCGTTAGGGTTAGGGTTAGACTTAGGTTTAGGGGTTAATAATTTTATTACAGTGGCGGCGGCGTAGTGGGGGCAGGATAGGGGTTAATAAATTTATTATAGGGGGCGACGGTGTAGGGGAGGCAGATTAGGGGTTAATAAATTTATTATAGGTGACGACGGTGTATGGGGGGCAGGATAGGGGTTAATAGGTTTAATATAGGTTGCGGCGGGTTCAGGGAGCGGCGGTTTAGGGGTTAAACTATTTATTTAGTTGCGGAGAGGTGCGGGATCAGCAGGATAGGGGTTAATAACTTTATAATAGAGGGCGACGGTGTAGGGGGGGCAGGATAGGGGTTACTAGGTATACTGTAGGTTGCAGCGGTGTCCGTGAGCGGCGGTTTAGGGGTTAATACATTTATAAGAGTTGCGGCAGGGTCTAGGAGCGGCGGTTTAGGGGTTAGTAACTTTATTTAGTTGCGGGGGGCTCCGGGGGCACCGGTATAGGGGGTAGAACAGTGTAGTTAGTGTGAGTGCTTAGTGACAGGCTAGCAATAAAGCTGGGAAAAAGCCGAAGAGCAGCGAGATCGGATGAGTGATAACTCTCACAGTCCGCTGCTCATCGCCCCGCGGCTTTTTGACAGCTTTATTTGATAACTTAGGCGTATTTTTTCAGGTCCGCGGCGGCGATGTGAGGCGAGCTTAGGCGGGCGTATTGGGCCGGCGAAGCTAGGAAAGTAGACACGTTGATAACTACCCCCCTGAGCCTGACAGTTTACTCAAAAATGTTCTCCCCTTTAATTTGTTCCCAATGATCCACTTTACCTGCTGGAGTGTATTAAATTGTTTACAAGTAGCTCCTTTACCCTTATATTGGCATTTGAAATTGTTAATTTAGCATGTGGTATCCCCACCTATTCTGAAAGTTTGTGGCCGCGCGTACCAGCTATAGATAAGCTTTGTAAACACAGCCAGCAGAAGAAATTACACTCCCAGTGTGATAAAGCAAAGATAAGGTAGTAAAATGTTGATTTTCCATTGTTCTCTCAAAGTATTGGTGATTGTTTTAAGGACAGATATAAGATAAAGAAGCAGGTATATGTGCACAATGTGATACAGTAATGAGATCTGATTATACCTACAAGCTCAACCTATTTTATTAGGCTGTGGCTTCAAAACACAAAATCCGAGCTTTAATATACAGAAATAAACCTTAAAAAGCTCATTTTCATACATTTTTTACTCTGCAGTTGGTAAAAAAAGCAATTGTAAACACATTAAGGGAAAAACTATTTTACAGTATACTGTCCCTTTAAGACACTTTCCAGTTTACTTCCATTATCAAATTTTGCACAGCCTTTTTATATTCACACTTTTTGTGGAACAAGATCTTACTGAGCATGTGCACAAGCTCACAGGGTATATGGGGGGGGGGCAGGAAAATGAGCGAAAAAATAAATGCGTCAGAAAAAAAATCTACTGCTTATTTGAAATTTAGAGTAGATGTTAAATCATTGTAATTTTATTATGCACTTGTTAATTATGCAATTCTACTTTCATTTTTCTTTTTGCATAAACAAAGTACTTAGATTTTCAGTTGTGCCCTTTGAGGTGGTGTCCCCTTTAATCAGTGAATCTAATATTGCTTGTCTATATCCTGGTAAGACATGTTTTCTTATTTCTTAATGTTAACTATTTAAGCAATAATTTGTTAAATATGTATCTATGCAACAATGTACAGATCATATATCAGGAAAAATAAGAAGAAGCACCCAATTACACTGACTTTTACAAACATGATCTGAAACATTGTAGCACTCGTATAGAAGAAACTTTCTTTGAGTGGTAAATCTAAATCTAAATGGCCCACACAAATAGTTATTTAACACAATCTTTGAAAATCATCTGCAATACTAACTTACTTATCATCTTACACCATTTTCTTAATAAGATCAATGTTTAAATGTATATCTATGTTCCAAATAATGTACAAGATTATTTTACCTAGATCAAATGCATTATAGTAAGTGGATCTACAGTATCACACAAAAGTGAGTACACCCCTCTCATTTTTGTAAATATTTTATTACATCTTTTCATATGACAACATTGAAGAAATGACACTTTGCTACAATGTAAAGTAGTGAGTGTACAGCCTGTATAACAGTGTAAATTTGCTGTCCCTTTAAAATAACTCAACACACAGTCATTAATGTCTAAACCATTGGCAACAAAAGTGAGTACACCCCTAAGTGGAAATGTCCAAATTGGGCCCAATTAGCCATTTGCCCTCCTCGGTGTCATGTGACTCGTTAGTGTTACAAGGTCTCACGTGTGAATGGGGAGCAGGTGTGTTAAATTTGGGGTTATCGCTCTCACACTCTCTCATACTGGTCACTGGAAGTTCAACATGGTACCTCATGGCAAAGAACTGTCTGAGGATCTGAAAAAAAGAATTGATGCTCTACATAAAGATGGCCTAGGCTATAAGAAAATTGCCAAGACCCTGAAATTGAGCTGCAGCACGGTGTGCAAGACCATACAGTGGTTTCACAGGACAGGTTCCACTCAGAACAGGCCTCAGCACGGTCGACCAAAGAAGTTAAGTGCACGTGCTCAGTGTCATAGCCAGATGTTGTCTTTGGGAAATAGACATATGAGTTTTGCCAGCATTGCTGCAGAGGTTGAAGGGGTCAGCCTGCCAGTGCTCAGACCATACGCTGCACACTGCATCAAATTGGTCTTCATGGCTGTCGTCCCAGAAGGAAGCCTGTTCTAAAGATGATGCATAAGAAAGCCCGCAAACAATTTGCTGAAGACAAGCAGATTAAGGACATGGGTTACTGGAACCATGTCCTGTGGTCTGATGAGACCAAGATAAACTTATTTGGTTCAGTAGGTGTCAAGCGTGTGTGGCGGCAACCAGGTGAAGAGTACAAAGACAAGTGTGTCTTGCCTACAGTCAAGCATGGTGGTGGAAGTGTTATGGTCTGGGCCTGCATGAGTGCTGCCGGCACTGGGGAGCTACAGTTCATTGAGGGAACCATGAATGCCAACATGTACTGTGACATACTGAAGCAGAGCATAAACCCCTCCCTTCAGAGACTGAGCCGCAGGGCAGTATTCCAACATGATAACAAACCCAAACACACCTCCAAGGTGACCACTGCCTTGCTATAGAAGCTGAGGGTAAATGTGATGGACTGGCCAAGCATGTCTCAAGACCTAAACCCTATTGAGCATCTGTGGGGCATCCTCAAATGGAAGGTGGGGGAGCACAAGGTCTCTAACATCCACCAGCTCTGTGATGTTGTCATGGAGGTGTGGAAGAGGACTCCAGTGGCAATCTGTAAAGCTCTGGTGAACTCCATGCCCAAGAGGGTTAAGGCAGTGCTGGAAAATAATGGTGGCCACACAAAATATTGACACTTTGGGCCCAATTTGGACATTTCCACTTAAGGGTGTACTCACTTTTGTTGCCAATGGTTTAGACATTAATGGCTGTGTGTTGAGTTATCTTGAGGGGACAAAATTACACTGTTATACAGGCTGTACACTCACTACTTTAAATTGTAGCAAAGTGTCATTTTTTCAGTGTTGTCACATGAAAAGTTATAATAAAATATTTCCAAAAATGTGAGGGGTGTACTCACTTTTGTGAGATACTGTATATACTGTGTATATATATATATATATATATATATATATATATATATATATATATATATATATATATATATATATAAAACCTCAGATTTATATAGAAATTTGATTTAAATAAAACATTTTCATCTATTTGAGGAACTTTCAAAGTAAAATATATATAACTAAACTAACTTTAGTTTAGAGTTGTAATTCTGTTAAATTCTTATTATGAAACTGAAACACAGTTATCAGTTATCTTTGTCGGGTTAGCGCAAGAGCGATAAGTGTTAAGTTAATTCCAGTTTGCACACTCCATTAAAATCTATAGGGAAAAGAGGTTTATGCGGTTGCAATATCCGAAATCCTCAAGTTAGCGCACGTCGGCTTTCGATTGCACTCAAAAATTTTACTTTCAACTTGTAGTATGCATATAAACCTATATGGGTTTTAGAAAAAACACTGAAGTTAATGACTAAATGGCATGCTTGGGAAATAGAATGTCCATCTATATTACCTATAATGCATAGTACATAAACAAAATCTTTTTACATTAACATATAGTCAATCTTACAATGTTTCAAAGCATTCCAAAAAACACATTTAATAATAAAAATCACAACATTTTTATTAGATATGTGCTAACAAATTGCCCTGTTTATTAAAATGCAGGGGGAGGAAGTTTCAAGGCAGGGAACCCATTCGCTTGCATTAGAGGCTAACAAGGTGGCATCTGGGATTTGACAAGCCTGACTATATTTAATCAATAAAATCACTGCTTTTATTAGCAACAATGCAATGGTTATCTTTTCACTTATTCTATGGGGCCTATTTATGAAAGGCCTGTCGGACATGATCCGACATTGCGGATCATGTCCGACAGACCTCGCTGAATGCGGAGAGCAATACGCTCTATGCATTCAGCATTGCACCAGCAGCTCTTGTGAACTGCTGGTGCAACCCCGCCCCCCCCTGCAGATTCGCGGCCAAGAACCCCGCTAGCAGGGGGTGTCAATCAACACGATCATATTCGATTGGGTTGAATTGCGGCGATGTCTCTCAGCCTCCTCAGCGCAGAGTGACAGGTTATGGAGCAGCAGTCTTTAGACTGCTGCTTCATAACTTGTGTTTCTCGCGAGTCTGAAGGCTCGCCAGAAACACGGGCCCTCAAGCTCCATACGGAGCTTGATAAATGGGCCCTTATGTCTTATTCACTCAGATGTCAGTTTCTATTTTTCTTTAATTAAAGGGACACTCAAGTCAAACTTTAACTTTCATGATTTAGATAGAGCAGCAATTTTAAACAACTTTCCAATTTACTTCCATTAACAAAATATCCACAATCTTTTTATATTTACACTTTTTGAGTCACCAGCTCCTACTGGGCATGTGCAGAAAATACGTATATGCATTTGTTATTGGCTGATGGATGTCACATGATACAGGGGGAGTGGAAATAGTCAGCATTTTGAAATTTGTCAGAAAAAAATCTACTATTAATTTGAAGTTCAGACTAAGCGATATTATTATTCAAATGTTGATTATGCAAATCTTCTGCATTTACTGGTCCTTTAAAGGGACAGTCCAGTAAAAAAAAAAACTTGCATGATTTAAATAGGGAATGTAATTTTAAACAACATTCCAATTTACTTTTATTACCAGTTTTGCTTTGTTCTCTTGGTATTCTTAGTTGAAAGCTAAACCTAGGAGGTTCATATACTAGTTTCTTAGACCTTGAAGGCCGCCTCTAATCTGAAATTTTTACAGTTTTTCCCCACTAGAGGGCTTTAGTTCATGTATTTCACATAGATAACATTGAGCTCAGGTACGTGAAGCTCCTAGGAGCCAGCACTGATTGGCTAAAAATGCATGTCTGTCAAAAGAACTGAAATAAGGGGGCAGTTTGCAGAGGCTTAGATACAAGGTAATCACAGAGGTAAAACGTATATTAGTATAACTGTGTTGGTTATGCAAAACTGGGGAATGGGTAATAAAGGGATTATCTACATTTTTAAACAACAAAAATTCTGGTGTTTACTGTCCCTTTAAGATGCATGTGAACATATATTAACATTTCACTCCAATCTTGCTATTAAACTATAACTTCAAACTTGTACAATTAAAATAGTTACATCTGCCAATTTCTTTATCATGCAAATTTAACTTGACCACAGGTTTCATCTACTAAAAGGAAACATGCATATCAGTTTGGAAATAACCTTTACAAAATACATATTGACCAAAAGAAAGTAAAATGTAGGTTAATTTGTTGTTCTAAATTATTTAAGACTTTGCTAGACTGTATTTTTGTCTTGCTTTGTTTTGAGGAAATCCCCAGCTGCCATAAACAATAAATTGAACAGATTTGCATAAAACGTTTATATTTTTTATCCTTGCAAAATCTAACATTAATTTGAGAGTTTTCTTTCAATGGAATAAAGTCTTTCCAAATGTATTTCCTACAGTTTTTAAAATAGCAAGTCTGACACATTAAAGGATATTTTTGTTTACATGCCATGCAATGTTCCCTGTAAGGTGCGTGGCAGTGCGACCATGCAGTGATCTGGGTAGGCCCATGAAGTCTATTATAGGCTGATGGCTGTCACATGATACAGGGGCTGGCAAATTGAAGTAAATTTTAAAAATTGTCAGAACAAAAATTACTGCTCATTTAAAATTCAGTGTTATTGCATTGTATTTTTATTGTGTACTTGGTGATTATGCAATTATACTTTGTTGATTATGCAATTATACTTTTATTTTAATGACAAATAAATAGCAGGATTAGTCTTGTCAAAATTTTAAGCATGGAATTATTAGAAAAAGGGGCAAAATAAATAATAAAACTATACAGCAAAAGTTTTTTTTACTAATAAGTGTCAAGGTAAAGGTGTGTCTTTTGCACGTGATACAAACATATTTAACAAAATAAAAACTACAGGAGGGGTAGATAAAAAAAAATTAACATAAAACCTGTAGACTTTACAAATTAGTGGGATTTTAAATTAGAAATTAGACAATCCTAAAACCCAAAAGTTAAGCACAGATTTAAAGGCACTTTTTTTTTTTTTTTAATAACTTTATTTTTGAAAAAGTTTTTTTTACAGGTAAGCTTAAACACTACCACACAGCATTATACAATATCTTGTCATCATACGGCAATAATAATATGGGGTATAACATGATCTTTTCAAGGGATCTGAGTCTGAATTATGTCTACCAGAATATCCTGGACCATGTGGAGCGGTCAAGTTCCCTGCTTAATTAGAACTTTTAAAAGAACAAAAACCATACAAAACAATACAAGACAAAACCATAAATAAATCTTGGCTAACTGCATCAATGAGTTTAGAGAATGTTACAGGGTGTTATCATACTAAGTATGGGAAGAAACATGCTCTGGGGTATTAACTGCACTATTTTGGTATTTACTTTCACATTCTGTTGGGATGATTTTGCATTTATAGTAGTAGTGCAAAGTCTGGCCTTCCATAACAGGTATTGATGTCTGTAGATTCTAGTTATGTCAATGGTCCGATGCAGTCATGCCAACTAATAACATTAAACATACAACATAAACTTCAAGACAACTTAAGTACCTTTGAGCTGTAAATAAAAGAGTGATCAAGGTGCTGCGGAGCTGCGTCGGCGGATGGATGTGCCCAGGTTCCAAGGTCCCCACATGTGGTCACAAAGATTTCTAATGAGGTGGTGACTGTGACAGACCCTTTTAGCAGTGTGTTAGTTAAGAGTCAGTGTCTGAGTTCGGTTCAGGTATACACCAGCGACCTCGTAGGTTCTCATTTAGCATGAACATGGAATTTTGGAAGGGGCGCAGGAGTTTCCCCCTCAGTCCTACAGGTAGGTGCAATAAGTACGGGTCCCACTTAGTCATGAATGATTTAACTCTAGCATCACGGTCACTCTGTGTATCTGCGTGTTCTGCCAGAAACTGTTGATGTATGGCATGGGTTAGTTTTTTAAAAGGAGGCTCTCTATTCTTTGCCCAGTATTGTAGGATTAGTTTCCTAGCTACCAGCACCACCATAGTAGCGAATTTTCGATGTTTTAGTGGTAATGGGATGTCTTGAAAGAAGAATATGACAGCTGCATTTAAAGTTATATGAGTTGTAAGTACTTTAGACAGCCAAAATCTAACCTTGCCCCAAAACCTTTGCAGTTTAGGGCAGTCCCAAACTAGGTGTGTCCAGTCCGGGGCAGATAGTGAACATTTGGGGCAATTGCTCGCCGCATCTTTTACCCATTTAGCTCTGATTGTCGGTGTTATGTATGCGTGATGTAAGAATTTTATTTGTGTTTCTCTCAAGCTTGCGGACAAAGTCGTTTTCCTGACTGTGGCTATGCTACTCGAGATGTGTTCTGATGTAACCTCAGGTACCCTTTGCCCCTGCCACTTAGTGATGATGCCCTGCAATGCTTGCGTTTCATGGTGTGTGGCTATTGCCTTATAAATGGGAGAGATTGAGTGGTTACCCTGGGAAGCTTGATTACACAGAGCAACAATTTTACCAGAGGTTAGTGAGGTCAGTCCCTCAGTCAGAAGAGTTTGTGTGTAATGTCTACTCTGGAGATAGGCGAATCTGTGTGAGGTTGGGAGGGTGTATCGTGTTTGAAGGTCAAAAAAGGGGAGAGTCTGTTGTGTTGTGGGATTGATTAGTTGTGCTACCATAGTCAGTCCTTGGCGTTCCCAATGTTTAAAGGCAGATGTGGTGTATCCCGGGAGAAAGTTAGGATTCCCTTGAAGTGGTAAGTATTTGCTAAATTTGAACTCCATCCCCCATGTTTTGCAAAGTTTGGCCCAGGCTCTCAAGGTGTCTCTAAATAGTATGTTGTGTTTTACGTGTGGGGGGAGCGAGGCTAGAGAGGTGTGTGGCAGAAAGGCTAGATGTGTGGGCGCTAGGAGTTCCCTCTCTACGGGGGGTGAAAAATAATCAGAATGCGTTAGCCATCCCACAACTATTTTTGTTAGGGATGCCCAGTTGTACCACCCAAGATTAGGAAGGCTGAGTCCCCCAGAATCAGTTGACATTGCGAGGTGGAGCCTGTTAATTCTTGGTTTCTTATTCTGCCAGACGAAGTTACCAAACATAGTCGTCAAGGCATTTAAATCACGCTTAGTCAGTAGCAGAGGGAGCATTTGAAGGGGGTAGAGTAGTTTTGGTAAGATAATCATTTTCAATAAATGAATTCTCCCCGTGAGGGATAAAGGCAAGTTTCTCCAACCTGCCAGTTGATGTTTAACAAGGGTTAGGGTTCTACCGATGTTTAGATGGTACAACCTGTTCATGTCAGTGTGTAGCTGTATCCCCAAGTATGTGAAAGTGCCAGAGGTCACCTTTAGACCTGTCTCCTGCAGTTGTGTTTTCCTAGTGTTCCGTAACCATGTGAGTTCAGATTTATCTAGGTTGATTTTGTAACCAGAGATCGCACTGAATTTATCTAAGATACTCAGGAGTTTGGGTATATTAATATGTGGGTTAGGGACATACAGAAGTAAGTCGTCTGCATATAAAGATAGGTGTATTGTCTGCTTATGAATTTTTAGGCCTTCACTATGTTGGCGGATGTAACACGCAAGTGGTTCCATTGCCAAGTTGAAGAGCAGCGGAGAAAGAGGGCATCCCTGCCTGGTTCCCCTTTCCAATAGGAATGAGGGAGACACCTGACCGTTGATAATGATGGAGGCTGAGGGTGAAGCATAGAGTTGTTGGAGTGCATTGAGAAAATTCCCTGAGATGCCAAATCTGTCTAATGAGGTATATAGGTGGTCCCACTCTATTCGATCGAACGCTTTTTCAGCGTCGATAGCGAATAGGCATGCGTCTACATTGGGTTTCTGGTGTTCTAAATAGTGCGTGTTATTGTAGTGAGATATGACTGCTAGTGTTTTTCTGATATTGATCACTGAAGTTCGTTTTTTGATAAAGCCTGTCTGATCCGGGTGAACCAGATCAGGCAGTATCTCAGCTAGCCTGTCCGCCAGTATCTTAGTATATAACTTGTAGTCGCTGTTAAGCAGCGAGATTGGTCTGTATGAGGAGGGCATTGTATGGTCCTTATTCGGCTTTTGGAGAACGCATATGTTGGCGTCAGTAAATCTCATATCTGGAGTAGAAGTCCCCAGAAGGTAGCTGGTGTATGTAGAAGCTAGCGTTGGGGCTATGTCAGTGCTAAGAATCTTGTAGTACTCAATGGGGAGGAAGTCTGGGCCTGCGGCTTTCCCTATTTTTGAGCTGCTAATGGCTCTCAGCACTTCCTGCACTTGTATGGGGGAGTTTAAGCTCTCTCTCTGGGATTCAGACAGTCGAGGTAGCAATATATTGCTCCAAAACGTGTGTTTGTCCGTTTCTGCAATGTTCTGACTGGTGTATAGTGCTTTATAATAAGTTATGAACTCCCTCATTATATCCCTTGTATCGGTCCTAAGGTGTGTCCCAGATTTGATTGCAGATATGAAAGATTTAGGTGTATGAATTTTGGCTAGATTTGCTAGGAGTCTGCCAGCCTTGTTACCGTGTCGGTAGAATTTGCCTTGTCTATGTATGTTAAAGATATGGTCTAAAATTTGTAGGTGTGAGTCTCGCTCTTGTTTGGCATCATAATATTTCTGGCGATTCTGTGCTGTGGGGTTACTTAAATAGGTGTTATAGGTAGAAGTCAGGTTGGAAAGAAGTTGTGTGGCAGTTTTCTTCTGTGACTTAGAGTGATGTGCCGTGTAGGCTGTGATTCTGCCTCTAATAACTGTTTTGGATGCATGCCAGAAGAGATCAGTGTTAGTTCTATGGCTGTCATTATCAAAAGTATATTCCAGCCAGAAGGCCTTCAGTTGTTGTCTAAATTCTGTGTTAGTGTATAGATATGAGGGGAACTTCCAAGACTTTTTAAAAGGTGGTGTTTTGATGAGTTGCAGTGTTAGTTTTATGGGAGCATGGTCTGAAATTGTGATTGGGAGAATGGAGGTGTTTAGTATGTTAGGAGTGAGTTGAGGGGATGTAAGGAAGTAGTCAATGCGGGAGAGAGTGTGGTGTGTTTTCGAGACACAGGTATAGTCTTTGTGGTCAGGGTGTTGTAGCCTCCAAAGATCGTGTAGTCCCAACCCCTCTCTAAACGCTGATATGATCTGTGTTTCTTGTTTGTGTTTGGGGTGCAGTCTTTGCTTTGAAGAGGAACTAGTTTGGTCATAAAACCTGTCTAATGGGCACGCTTGCGCCATATTAAAGTCACCCCCCACTATAACATGGGAGTCTGAGTGTTGAGTAATTAGTGACTGCATAGATGCCCAGAACTGCGTATCGGAGTGGTTGGGTCCGTACACATTACATAGTTGGAATTTGTAGTCTTTGGAGTGTATGGAGGTGAAAATGTAGCGTCCCTCCTCATCTATTTTTGTATTGGAGAAAGTTATAGGTAGATTCTTCCTTACCAAGATTGCCACTCCACGTCTCCTTCCCCCTGAAGGTGAGTAGAGGATGTGCCCCACCCACCGTACTTTAAGTTTTTCATGTTCCTCAGCAGTGAGATGTGTCTCCTGCAGCATAGCTATGTCTGCTTGTATGGAGTTGAGGTATTGTATAACTCTGCTCCTCTTGGCCGGGGAGGTAATACCTCCCACGTTCCAAGAGACTATGTTAAGGTTTATGGCCATGTGTGAGGTCACTGAGGGAATGGTGGCAACTGACGCAATCTAAAGTGAGAGCAGGAGGTGTCACGGAGGGTAGTGAAGTCAGCCTGAGTTTGTGTGTTGTCGGGGGAGGAGGAGTGCATATGTACCGTAGTAGTGCTGTCAGGACTTGAAGTGAGGTGTACTGTGAAAGGAGACTTACTAGCTTTATGAGTGAGGAACAGTCGGGCAGGGAGGTCATCTGTGGTCCAGTTGTCTGTGTGCAGCCAATCCATCCGCCGACCACAGCCCCTGGGTATTCTGTTATGAGGGAAAGAAAAGAGAGGTTAAGGCACATCCGGCAGTTGAAAGTATCCGCTAGGGGTAGTTTCGGTATGGTGCACCCTGAGCATATGCATGTATATAGTAACTGAAGTAAAAAAGGGGATAAGCCTTTAACGCTAAACAAGTCAGTTAAGGGGACATTGTATGTGGTACTAAGAAAAATAATGTAACATACAGAAGAGAACGACAAAGAAAGATAAATACATTCAAACAACAAAATAAACAACAAAATAATAACTTGCAGGAACTGTCTCCCTAGGGAGGCTGGAGTCTCTGGAGTGGAGAGAGCGGCAGGCCGCCAGGGCCACTCCCGCTCCCTGTCAGTGTCCTGTAGAGTGGTTTTCCTAAGAGCAACCAGTTCAGCAGTGGGAATGTCCACGGCCATGGGGGATTCCTGTGTCCAGTGACACATGAAGCCGCAATCCAGCATCTGGAGGAAGAAAACGTGTCTCCTGTGGTATGAAGCACGATCCAATCCATTGGTCAGGTTGCAGTTTTTTCAGCGTCTAGGAAGGCTTTTAATTCTTTAGGAGAGCGAAAGAATCTGGCACCTCTTGGGGTCTGTAATCTGAGTTTGGCTGGGTAGAGGAGCGCCACTTGTCTGCCCTCTTCATATAGCTGTGAGCAGTAGGGGGCAAATTCTTTACGAAGTTTGGTAACTTCTGCCGAAAAATCCTGAAATAACAAAAGTTTTTTTCCCTCAAAGAGGACCTCCCCATCATGGGATCTGTAAGCCCTTAACAATGCCAGTTTTTCTTGGTAATTCAGGCATTTAAGTATAACCTGGCGAGGTCTAGCAGCTGTGGTGGTAGAAAGGCCAGTGTCTGGGCCAATGCGGTGGGCTCTTTCCACATCTATCGGGAGACGGTCGGGATCCATGCCCAAGATCTTAGGGAATGTGAGGGCTGTGAACTCCAATAGGTCTTTGTTTTTAATGCTTTCTGGGATCCCTATTATACGTAGGTTGTTTCGCCTACTGCGATTCTCAAGGTCGTCGACCTTGTCCTGAAGCGCCTGATTCTGGCGTAGCAGTTGTCTGAGAGAGGTGGAGGTGTTATTTTGACGGTCTTCCATGTCTGAAATCCTCTGTTCCGCCTGATTCATTCTCGTTGAAAATTGGCGCACTTCACTAGTTAAAGTGTCCATTCCTGCTTGCAAAGATTCCATTTTGGGCAGAAAGAAAGACTTCAGCTCCTGCAGGAGATTTGTTGAATCAGGAATCGCTAGATGAGCGGAGCTTGGTGAAGGGGGATTTTCAATCTGTGCTTCTGTAACATGTCGTTGCCTCCTGTCAGTCTGCTTTGCTTTGGACGTCATCTTGCCCTCTAGTGTGCTGGTAAGGGGTTTAAAGTACTTATCAACCTTCATGTGAGATATAGGAAACTCTGATAGTACAGCAGCACAGTTAGAAATATAATATAAAGTGAATATCAAGAACAAGGGAGCACTGGGAGAATGTGTAAAAGGCTTGTAGGGAGCACTCCTGTTTATCCTTTGTCAAATGAGAGAAAAAAAAAAGGTTTGAAGCTTCTTAGAGCATGGTGTAGCCACATCAGCAAGGCCTGGAGAAAGTATGCTGCAACTTTTATTTTGGTGCTCAAAATTTAAGGCTTAAGTCTCATGGGCCAATATGTGAAGGGTCAATAAAAGAATACAAGCAGTCTGTGTGATTGTGCTGCTTTTTTTTTTTTTTTTTTTTGCCCAGCCTGTAATGTCATTTGGGGCCTTCCCTTGATGTGAGCCTGTATCCCAGTACCTTGAGTGTATCACTTTCCCTCGGCTTTCTTTTTAAATATGATTGTGTGCTGCAGGGCTCTTTTCTACTTGCCAGATCCTCTCCGGTGTGTTGATCCGTGGGCAACAATAGCCCCTCTGCTTGTGAGGTAGTGCGGTGCAAGTGGCAGAGGTCCGCTCCGGTATGGTGCAGTCTTATGGGATTCTGTGGTGTTTCCTCAACTGTGGCCGTTACTCAGTCTCTGATGCACCACCGATATCTAGGGAGCTTGGGATGTTTGTTCCGGGCCTGCTAGTGAGCTCCGGTGCGTAGCTTGATGCATGTGGGCTCAATCCAATATGGCGCCCGGCAGTTTCAGTTGCTTCGCGCAGTATTGCGCAGTTATGTTTTCCCGGGGGCGAGGGCGATTTGAAAACCCTCCACTGGAAGCCGCCGGTAGGGATTTACTCTTACCCCACAAGGCTGATGTGTGGGAAGGCGGCTGGCAGCGAAAAAAAAGAAGTTTGTAGCCCCAAGTTCACGGAGCTCTCACTCCCTGCTGCCAGCCGCTAGCTCCGCCCACCGGAAGTCCGGTCGATTTAAAGGCACTTTACTGATGTGAACATGAAAGTTGAGAATGGAAAGTATTATTTGAAACAATGTATAGTTTGATAAAACAATAATAATTATAAATAGCACAAAAGTTAAGGGCAGTAATTTGCATAGGAAGAAGTATGAGGTGCAGAAAAAGTAATTTGTTTTATTCCACTTTACAGAAAACTAGTCAAGTGTTATCTTGGATGTAGTACAGAATTTTGCAAAATGTATCTTCAAAAAAAATATAAATAAGCTTGAAACTGGTAAAAGAGGGCTACTAAATTAGTTTTATATGTGTATATTGGAGGAAAAAAAAAATAGAATAGAAACTTTGAAATAAATTAAAATGAATAAAGCCAAGGATGAAAGCCTTAAGTAGCCCCCTTTATCTGCAGGTTCAATATGCGCCATTTAACAATAGCACCTCTTCCTATAGATCATGTGACCACTACTGAGGAAGATGCTCCAGAGGCTAATTAAAGGGACATTAAACACTTTGAGATGGTAATATAAAATGATAAATCGTATATATAAAAAAACATGCAATATACTTTCATTATTTATTTTGTCCCCTTTTCCTGTAATTCCATTATGAAATTTTGAGCTTTTCAGTTCCTATTCCACTCGGCCATAGGCTGCACACTCTAGTGACCTACATATAACTGTCCCGAATTGGACACAGCAGAGCAAGTAACCTAAGTTACAACATGACAGCTCCCATTGTTTTATAGACACTAAAACTTTAGACTTATTTTGTAAATACTTAAACAACTAATAAAACTTTAAAAAAATACATATACAGTACATGTTATTCTCAGACTAATCTTTTCTTTGAATGAATCATTCTATCTAGCATTTATTTTGTGTTTAATATCCCTTTAAGGACCGTAAACACAGTGTAATTACAGGACATTTCTTTTTTGTTGCTATAGAATAACTTATCAGTCAAGTCTTAATGTAAAACAAATGTTCATCCTTTTTACTGCAGATATTTTTAAATAGCCACCCACCATTTACATTATTTGGCAGAGCCAATCAGGGCTTTAGTCTGCAGACAACAAGGCTAGCCACAGTCATAAAGTTAATATAAAGTGAATTGTTTTGCAGTTTTTATCTGATTAACACAATTAGGCAAAGGTATTTGCTAAGGTTCTCCTTGAGAAGTCAGCAAGTTCTTAGAATAAGAAATTGTTAAAGGGACATGAAACCCCAATTTTTGTTTCATGATTTAGGTAGAACACACAATTTTAAACAACTTTCCAGTTTACTTCTATTATCAGATTTGCTTCATTCTCTTGGTATGTTTTGTTGAAGGATCAGCAATGCACTACTGGTTTCTAACTGAACACATAGGTGAGCCAATGACAATCGGTGTATATATATATATATATATGCAGCCACCAATCAGCAGCTAGGACCTAGGTTCTTTGCAGCTCCTGAGATTTCCTAGATAAACATTTCAGCAAAGGATAACAAGAGAAGGAAGCAAATTAAATAATGGAAAAAAATGGAAAGTTGTTTACAATTGTATGTTCTACCTAAATCATTAATATCTAATTATGACTTTAATGTCCCTTTAAATTTAAAGAGTTATAATGCATGAAAAGGGAGCAAAATAAACAATGAACATAGATTGCAAAGTTGTTTCATTCTGCATAACTAATCATTTTATATAAAAATCTCAAAGTGTTCTCTGTCTTACTTGAATCAGTTTTACAGAAGAGTGTTTTCTCCCTTAAATTTACAATACAGCACTGTAATTCGGTGTACTGTACATGTATATTTTGTCAAGTACAGTGAACTGTAAAAGAAATTGCAATCGTATATAAAAGGGCAGTAACATAATAAAATATGCTGGTCTTTTTGATATTGAAGCTAACAGGAGGTGTATGTCTGTGTGCATGTTGAAACAAACTGTTAAAATGTAATTTTTATATGCTGCAAATAAAAAAGATTGACTTCCAACTGGCTGATAAACATAACAGAACTCCCCACTACCTTATTAGTAGACAGTGTCATGCATTTTTTATAGTGATATTTTTACAATAACAGCACACATTTCAGGTCTTTAAATATAATATATATGTTTTAGGTAAAGTAAGAAATTGGGTAATCCTAGTATTACCCGGGTATACCCGACATTACCCAAGCGGCTGTTGGGTAAAGCCTAATGTAACATGATAAATCTCAGAGTGCATTGCGTCACCGCATCAAACATATATAAGATGATATTATATATATATATGATATTATAAGATAATATTATCCCCATAAGGACAACATTTATAGAAATTGTTATAAAGAAAACAATTTTTCAGTAATAAATTCACATTTCTTGTTAAGTAATGTACCCATATAGGGTATAACAAGAAAGCCCTGTTTACCTATTAAAATTGGGGTATAATATGTAAGGGTGCACTTAACTAGAGAGCGAATGATTATGGTGAAACCATTACTGAGCATAAATACCAGAATTACCTTTGTCATTTAAAGGCAGAGTGTACTGTAACTATTTTCTCACCTTTAATGATATTTTGTACCTACAGGAGTGTATTAAATTGTTTCTGAACAGCTCCTATACCTTCAGGTTATAGAAAAACTAGAAGGTTTAGATTAAATCAGCTCCCAATGAAGGATGTGTCAGATACTAAAATGTGTACAGTATTTGTTATTGTTCTCTCTATCTATTGTTTGAAAAAAAAATAAGATAAAGAAGACTTTGTAATTGTAAATGTAAATAATTAGACAAATAAGATAATTAGGGTTCTTTTGTGTGTTTGTCCGTTTCTGCAATGTTCTGACTGGTGTATAGTGCTTTATAATAAGTTATGAACTCCCTCATTATATCCCTTGTATCGGTCCTAAGGTGTGTCCCAGATTTGATTGCAGATATGAAAGATTTAGGTGTATGAATTTTGGCTAGATTTGCTAGGAGTCTGCCAGCCTTGTTACCGTGTCGGTAGAATTTGCCTTGTCTATGTATGTTAAAGATATGGTCTAAAATTTGTAGGTGTGAGTCTCGCTCTTGTTTGGCATCATAATATTTCTGGCGATTCTGTGCTGTGGGGTTACTTAAATAGGTGTTATAGGTAGAAGTCAGGTTGGAAAGAAGTTGTGTGGCAGTTTTCTTCTGTGACTTAGAGTGATGTGCCGTGTAGGCTGTGATTCTGCCTCTAATAACTGTTTTGGATGCATGCCAGAAGAGATCAGTGTTAGTTCTATGGCTGTCATTATCAAAAGTATATTCCAGCCAGAAGGCCTTCAGTTGTTGTCTAAATTCTGTGTTAGTGTATAGATATGAGGGGAACTTCCAAGACTTTTTAAAAGGTGGTGTTTTGATGAGTTGCAGTGTTAGTTTTATGGGAGCATGGTCTGAAATTGTGATTGGGAGAATGGAGGTGTTTAGTATGTTAGGAGTGAGTTGAGGGGATGTAAGGAAGTAGTCAATGCGGGAGAGAGTGTGGTGTGTTTTCGAGACACAGGTATAGTCTTTGTGGTCAGGGTGTTGTAGCCTCCAAAGATCGTGTAGTCCCAACCCCTCTCTAAACGCTGATATGATCTGTGTTTCTTGTTTGTGTTTGGGGTGCAGTCTTTGCTTTGAAGAGGAACTAGTTTGGTCATAAAACCTGTCTAATGGGCACGCTTGCGCCATATTAAAGTCACCCCCCACTATAACATGGGAGTCTGAGTGTTGAGTAATTAGTGACTGCATAGATGCCCAGAACTGCGTATCGGAGTGGTTGGGTCCGTACACATTACATAGTTGGAATTTGTAGTCTTTGGAGTGTATGGAGGTGAAAATGTAGCGTCCCTCCTCATCTATTTTTGTATTGGAGAAAGTTATAGGTAGATTCTTCCTTACCAAGATTGCCACTCCACGTCTCCTTCCCCCTGAAGGTGAGTAGAGGATGTGCCCCACCCACCGTACTTTAAGTTTTTCATGTTCCTCAGCAGTGAGATGTGTCTCCTGCAGCATAGCTATGTCTGCTTGTATGGAGTTGAGGTATTGTATAACTCTGCTCCTCTTGGCCGGGGAGGTAATACCTCCCACGTTCCAAGAGACTATGTTAAGGTTTATGGCCATGTGTGAGGTCACTGAGGGAATGGTGGCAACTGACGCAATCTAAAGTGAGAGCAGGAGGTGTCACGGAGGGTAGTGAAGTCAGCCTGAGTTTGTGTGTTGTCGGGGGAGGAGGAGTGCATATGTACCGTAGTAGTGCTGTCAGGACTTGAAGTGAGGTGTACTGTGAAAGGAGACTTACTAGCTTTATGAGTGAGGAACAGTCGGGCAGGGAGGTCATCTGTGGTCCAGTTGTCTGTGTGCAGCCAATCCATCCGCCGACCACAGCCCCTGGGTATTCTGTTATGAGGGAAAGAAAAGAGAGGTTAAGGCACATCCGGCAGTTGAAAGTATCCGCTAGGGGTAGTTTCGGTATGGTGCACCCTGAGCATATACATGTATATAGTAACTGAAGTAAAAAAGGGGATAAGCCTTTAACGCTAAACAAGTCAGTTAAGGGGACATTGTATGTGGTACTAAGAAAAATAATGTAACATACAGAAGAGAACGACAAAGAAAGATAAATACATTCAAACAACAAAATAAACAACAAAATAATAACTTGCAGGAACTGTCTCCCTAGGGAGGCTGGAGTCTCTGGAGTGGAGAGAGCGGCAGGCCGCCAGGGCCACTCCCGCTCCCTGTCAGTGTCCTGTAGAGTGGTTTTCCTAAGAGCAACCAGTTCAGCAGTGGGAATGTCCACGGCCATGGGGGATTCCTGTGTCCAGTGACACATGAAGCCGCAATCCAGCATCTGGAGGAAGAAAACGTGTCTCCTGTGGTATGAAGCACGATCCAATCCATTGGTCAGGTTGCAGTTTTTTCAGCGTCTAGGAAGGCTTTTAATTCTTTAGGAGAGCGAAAGAATCTGGCACCTCTTGGGGTCTGTAATCTGAGTTTGGCTGGGTAGAGGAGCGCCACTTGTCTGCCCTCTTCATATAGCTGTGAGCAGTAGGGGGCAAATTCTTTACGAAGTTTGGTAACTTCTGCCGAAAAATCCTGAAATAACAAAAGTTTTTTTCCCTCAAAGAGGACCTCCCCATCATGGGATCTGTAAGCCCTTAACAATGCCAGTTTTTCTTGGTAATTCAGGCATTTAAGTATAACCTGGCGAGGTCTAGCAGCTGTGGTGGTAGAAAGGCCAGTGTCTGGGCCAATGCGGTGGGCTCTTTCCACATCTATCGGGAGACGGTCGGGATCCATGCCCAAGATCTTAGGGAATGTGAGGGCTGTGAACTCCAATAGGTCTTTGTTTTTAATGCTTTCTGGGATCCCTATTATACGTAGGTTGTTTCGCCTACTGCGATTCTCAAGGTCGTCGACCTTGTCCTGAAGCGCCTGATTCTGGCGTAGCAGTTGTCTGAGAGAGGTGGAGGTGTTATTTTGACGGTCTTCCATGTCTGAAATCCTCTGTTCCGCCTGATTCATTCTCGTTGAAAATTGGCGCACTTCACTAGTTAAAGTGTCCATTCCTGCTTGCAAAGATTCCATTTTGGGCAGAAAGAAAGACTTCAGCTCCTGCAGGAGATTTGTTGAATCAGGAATCGCTAGATGAGCGGAGCTTGGTGAAGGGGGATTTTCAATCTGTGCTTCTGTAACATGTCGTTGCCTCCTGTCAGTCTGCTTTGCTTTGGACGTCATCTTGCCCTCTAGTGTGCTGGTAAGGGGTTTAAAGTACTTATCAACCTTCATGTGAGATATAGGAAACTCTGATAGTACAGCAGCACAGTTAGAAATATAATA
This sequence comes from Bombina bombina, assembly GCF_027579735.1. Lineage (NCBI taxonomy): Eukaryota > Metazoa > Chordata > Amphibia > Anura > Bombinatoridae > Bombina > Bombina bombina. Next base: position 95,268,971 of record NC_069507.1, read on the forward strand.
TAAAGTGAATATCAAGAACAAGGGAGCACTGGGAGAATGTGTAAAAGGCTTGTAGGGAGCACTCCTGTTTATCCTTTGTCAAATGAGAGAAAAAAAAAAGGTTTGAAGCTTCTTAGAGCATGGTGTAGCCACATCAGCAAGGCCTGGAGAAAGTATGCTGCAACTTTTATTTTGGTGCTCAAAATTTAAGGCTTAAGTCTCATGGGCCAATATGTGAAGGGTCAATAAAAGAATACAAGCAGTCTGTGTGATTGTGCTGCTTTTTTTTTTTTTTTTTTTTGCCCAGCCTGTAATGTCATTTGGGGCCTTCCCTTGATGTGAGCCTGTATCCCAGTACCTTGAGTGTATCACTTTCCCTCGGCTTTCTTTTTAAATATGATTGTGTGCTGCAGGGCTCTTTTCTACTTGCCAGATCCTCTCCGGTGTGTTGATCCGTGGGCAACAATAGCCCCTCTGCTTGTGAGGTAGTGCGGTGCAAGTGGCAGAGGTCCGCTCCGGTATGGTGCAGTCTTATGGGATTCTGTGGTGTTTCCTCAACTGTGGCCGTTACTCAGTCTCTGATGCACCACCGATATCTAGGGAGCTTGGGATGTTTGTTCCGGGCCTGCTAGTGAGCTCCGGTGCGTAGCTTGATGCATGTGGGCTCAATCCAATATGGCGCCCGGCAGTTTCAGTTGCTTCGCGCAGTATTGCGCAGTTATGTTTTCCCGGGGGCGAGGGCGATTTGAAAACCCTCCACTGGAAGCCGCCGGTAGGGATTTACTCTTACCCCACAAGGCTGATGTGTGGGAAGGCGGCTGGCAGCGAAAAAAAAGAAGTTTGTAGCCCCAAGTTCACGGAGCTCTCACTCCCTGCTGCCAGCCGCTAGCTCCGCCCACCGGAAGTCCGGTCGATTTAAAGGCACTTTACTGATGTGAACATGAAAGTTGAGAATGGAAAGTATTATTTGAAACAATGTATAGTTTGATAAAACAATAATAATTATAAATAGCACAAAAGTTAAGGGCAGTAATTTGCATAGGAAGAAGTATGAGGTGCAGAAAAAGTAATTTGTTTTATTCCACTTTACAGAAAACTAGTCAAGTGTTATCTTGGATGTAGTACAGAATTTTGCAAAATGTATCTTCAAAAAAAATATAAATAAGCTTGAAACTGGTAAAAGAGGGCTACTAAATTAGTTTTATATGTGTATATTGGAGGAAAAAAAAATAGAATAGAAACTTTGAAATAAATTAAAATGAATAAAGCCAAGGATGAAAGCCTTAAGTAGCCCCCTTTATCTGCAGGTTCAATATGCGCCATTTAACAATAGCACCTCTTCCTATAGATCATGTGACCACTACTGAGGAAGATGCTCCAGAGGCTAATTAAAGGGACATTAAACACTTTGAGATGGTAATATAAAATGATAAATCGTATATATAAAAAAACATGCAATATACTTTCATTATTTATTTTGTCCCCTTTTCCTGTAATTCCATTATGAAATTTTGAGCTTTTCAGTTCCTATTCCACTCGGCCATAGGCTGCACACTCTAGTGACCTACATATAACTGTCCCGAATTGGACACAGCAGAGCAAGTAACCTAAGTTACAACATGACAGCTCCCATTGTTTTATAGACACTAAAACTTTAGACTTATTTTGTAAATACTTAAACAACTAATAAAACTTTAAAAAAATACATATACAGTACATGTTATTCTCAGACTAATCTTTTCTTTGAATGAATCATTCTATCTAGCATTTATTTTGTGTTTAATATCCCTTTAAGGACCGTAAACACAGTGTAATTACAGGACATTTCTTTTTTGTTGCTATAGAATAACTTATCAGTCAAGTCTTAATGTAAAACAAATGTTCATCCTTTTTACTGCAGATATTTTTAAATAGCCACCCACCATTTACATTATTTGGCAGAGCCAATCAGGGCTTTAGTCTGCAGACAACAAGGCTAGCCACAGTCATAAAGTTAATATAAAGTGAATTGTTTTGCAGTTTTTATCTGATTAACACAATTAGGCAAAGGTATTTGCTAAGGTTCTCCTTGAGAAGTCAGCAAGTTCTTAGAATAAGAAATTGTTAAAGGGACATGAAACCCCAATTTTTGTTTCATGATTTAGGTAGAACACACAATTTTAAACAACTTTCCAGTTTACTTCTATTATCAGATTTGCTTCATTCTCTTGGTATGTTTTGTTGAAGGATCAGCAATGCACTACTGGTTTCTAACTGAACACATAGGTGAGCCAATGACAATCGGTGTATATATATATATATATATATGCAGCCACCAATCAGCAGCTAGGACCTAGGTTCTTTGCAGCTCCTGAGATTTCCTAGATAAACATTTCAGCAAAGGATAACAAGAGAAGGAAGCAAATTAAATAATGGAAAAAAATGGAAAGTTGTTTACAATTGTATGTTCTACCTAAATCATTAATATCTAATTATGACTTTAATGTCCCTTTAAATTTAAAGAGTTATAATGCATGAAAAGGGAGCAAAATAAACAATGAACATAGATTGCAAAGTTGTTTCATTCTGCATAACTAATCATTTTATATAAAAATCTCAAAGTGTTCTCTGTCTTACTTGAATCAGTTTTACAGAAGAGTGTTTTCTCCCTTAAATTTACAATACAGCACTGTAATTCGGTGTACTGTACATGTATATTTTGTCAAGTACAGTGAACTGTAAAAGAAATTGCAATCGTATATAAAAGGGCAGTAACATAATAAAATATGCTGGTCTTTTTGATATTGAAGCTAACAGGAGGTGTATGTCTGTGTGCATGTTGAAACAAACTGTTAAAATGTAATTTTTATATGCTGCAAATAAAAAAGATTGACTTCCAACTGGCTGATAAACATAACAGAACTCCCCACTACCTTATTAGTAGACAGTGTCATGCATTTTTTATAGTGATATTTTTACAATAACAGCACACATTTCAGGTCTTTAAATATAATATATATGTTTTAGGTAAAGTAAGAAATTGGGTAATCCTAGTATTACCCGGGTATACCCGACATTACCCAAGCGGCTGTTGGGTAAAGCCTAATGTAACATGATAAATCTCAGAGTGCATTGCGTCACCGCATCAAACATATATAAGATGATATTATATATATATGATATTATAAGATAATATTATCCCCATAAGGACAACATTTATAGAAATTGTTATAAAGAAAACAATTTTTCAGTAATAAATTCACATTTCTTGTTAAGTAATGTACCCATATAGGGTATAACAAGAAAGCCCTGTTTACCTATTAAAATTGGGGTATAATATGTAAGGGTGCACTTAACTAGAGAGCGAATGATTATGGTGAAACCATTACTGAGCATAAATACCAGAATTACCTTTGTCATTTAAAGGCAGAGTGTACTGTAACTATTTTCTCACCTTTAATGATATTTTGTACCTACAGGAGTGTATTAAATTGTTTCTGAACAGCTCCTATACCTTCAGGTTATAGAAAAACTAGAAGGTTTAGATTAAATCAGCTCCCAATGAAGGATGTGTCAGATACTAAAATGTGTACAGTATTTGTTATTGTTCTCTCTATCTATTGTTTGAAAAAAAAATAAGATAAAGAAGACTTTGTAATTGTAAATGTAAATAATTAGACAAATAAGATAATTAGGGTTCTTTTGTGTGTTTGTCCGTTTCTGCAATGTTCTGACTGGTGTATAGTGCTTTATAATAAGTTATGAACTCCCTCATTATATCCCTTGTATCGGTCCTAAGGTGTGTCCCAGATTTGATTGCAGATATGAAAGATTTAGGTGTATGAATTTTGGCTAGATTTGCTAGGAGTCTGCCAGCCTTGTTACCGTGTCGGTAGAATTTGCCTTGTCTATGTATGTTAAAGATATGGTCTAAAATTTGTAGGTGTGAGTCTCGCTCTTGTTTGGCATCATAATATTTCTGGCGATTCTGTGCTGTGGGGTTACTTAAATAGGTGTTATAGGTAGAAGTCAGGTTGGAAAGAAGTTGTGTGGCAGTTTTCTTCTGTGACTTAGAGTGATGTGCCGTGTAGGCTGTGATTCTGCCTCTAATAACTGTTTTGGATGCATGCCAGAAGAGATCAGTGTTAGTTCTATGGCTGTCATTATCAAAAGTATATTCCAGCCAGAAGGCCTTCAGTTGTTGTCTAAATTCTGTGTTAGTGTATAGATATGAGGGGAACTTCCAAGACTTTTTAAAAGGTGGTGTTTTGATGAGTTGCAGTGTTAGTTTTATGGGAGCATGGTCTGAAATTGTGATTGGGAGAATGGAGGTGTTTAGTATGTTAGGAGTGAGTTGAGGGGATGTAAGGAAGTAGTCAATGCGGGAGAGAGTGTGGTGTGTTTTCGAGACACAGGTATAGTCTTTGTGGTCAGGGTGTTGTAGCCTCCAAAGATCGTGTAGTCCCAACCCCTCTCTAAACGCTGATATGATCTGTGTTTCTTGTTTGTGTTTGGGGTGCAGTCTTTGCTTTGAAGAGGAACTAGTTTGGTCATAAAACCTGTCTAATGGGCACGCTTGCGCCATATTAAAGTCACCCCCCACTATAACATGGGAGTCTGAGTGTTGAGTAATTAGTGACTGCATAGATGCCCAGAACTGCGTATCGGAGTGGTTGGGTCCGTACACATTACATAGTTGGAATTTGTAGTCTTTGGAGTGTATGGAGGTGAAAATGTAGCGTCCCTCCTCATCTATTTTTGTATTGGAGAAAGTTATAGGTAGATTCTTCCTTACCAAGATTGCCACTCCACGTCTCCTTCCCCCTGAAGGTGAGTAGAGGATGTGCCCCACCCACCGTACTTTAAGTTTTTCATGTTCCTCAGCAGTGAGATGTGTCTCCTGCAGCATAGCTATGTCTGCTTGTATGGAGTTGAGGTATTGTATAACTCTGCTCCTCTTGGCCGGGGAGGTAATACCTCCCACGTTCCAAGAGACTATGTTAAGGTTTATGGCCATGTGTGAGGTCACTGAGGGAATGGTGGCAACTGACGCAATCTAAAGTGAGAGCAGGAGGTGTCACGGAGGGTAGTGAAGTCAGCCTGAGTTTGTGTGTTGTCGGGGGAGGAGGAGTGCATATGTACCGTAGTAGTGCTGTCAGGACTTGAAGTGAGGTGTACTGTGAAAGGAGACTTACTAGCTTTATGAGTGAGGAACAGTCGGGCAGGGAGGTCATCTGTGGTCCAGTTGTCTGTGTGCAGCCAATCCATCCGCCGACCACAGCCCCTGGGTATTCTGTTATGAGGGAAAGAAAAGAGAGGTTAAGGCACATCCGGCAGTTGAAAGTATCCGCTAGGGGTAGTTTCGGTATGGTGCACCCTGAGCATATGCATGTATATAGTAACTGAAGTAAAAAAGGGGATAAGCCTTTAACGCTAAACAAGTCAGTTAAGGGGACATTGTATGTGGTACTAAGAAAAATAATGTAACATACAGAAGAGAACGACAAAGAAAGATAAATACATTCAAACAACAAAATAAACAACAAAATAATAACTTGCAGGAACTGTCTCCCTAGGGAGGCTGGAGTCTCTGGAGTGGAGAGAGCGGCAGGCCGCCAGGGCCACTCCCGCTCCCTGTCAGTGTCCTGTAGAGTGGTTTTCCTAAGAGCAACCAGTTCAGCAGTGGGAATGTCCACGGCCATGGGGGATTCCTGTGTCCAGTGACACATGAAGCCGCAATCCAGCATCTGGAGGAAGAAAACGTGTCTCCTGTGGTATGAAGCACGATCCAATCCATTGGTCAGGTTGCAGTTTTTTCAGCGTCTAGGAAGGCTTTTAATTCTTTAGGAGAGCGAAAGAATCTGGCACCTCTTGGGGTCTGTAATCTGAGTTTGGCTGGGTAGAGGAGCGCCACTTGTCTGCCCTCTTCATATAGCTGTGAGCAGTAGGGGGCAAATTCTTTACGAAGTTTGGTAACTTCTGCCGAAAAATCCTGAAATAACAAAAGTTTTTTTCCCTCAAAGAGGACCTCCCCATCATGGGATCTGTAAGCCCTTAACAATGCCAGTTTTTCTTGGTAATTCAGGCATTTAAGTATAACCTGGCGAGGTCTAGCAGCTGTGGTGGTAGAAAGGCCAGTGTCTGGGCCAATGCGGTGGGCTCTTTCCACATCTATCGGGAGACGGTCGGGATCCATGCCCAAGATCTTAGGGAATGTGAGGGCTGTGAACTCCAATAGGTCTTTGTTTTTAATGCTTTCTGGGATCCCTATTATACGTAGGTTGTTTCGCCTACTGCGATTCTCAAGGTCGTCGACCTTGTCCTGAAGCGCCTGATTCTGGCGTAGCAGTTGTCTGAGAGAGGTGGAGGTGTTATTTTGACGGTCTTCCATGTCTGAAATCCTCTGTTCCGCCTGATTCATTCTCGTTGAAAATTGGCGCACTTCACTAGTTAAAGTGTCCATTCCTGCTTGCAAAGATTCCATTTTGGGCAGAAAGAAAGACTTCAGCTCCTGCAGGAGATTTGTTGAATCAGGAATCGCTAGATGAGCGGAGCTTGGTGAAGGGGGATTTTCAATCTGTGCTTCTGTAACATGTCGTTGCCTCCTGTCAGTCTGCTTTGCTTTGGACGTCATCTTGCCCTCTAGTGTGCTGGTAAGGGGTTTAAAGTACTTATCAACCTTCATGTGAGATATAGGAAACTCTGATAGTACAGCAGCACAGTTAGAAATATAATATAAAGTGAATATCAAGAACAAGGGAGCACTGGGAGAATGTGTAAAAGGCTTGTAGGGAGCACTCCTGTTTATCCTTTGTCAAATGAGAGAAAAAAAAAAGGTTTGAAGCTTCTTAGAGCATGGTGTAGCCACATCAGCAAGGCCTGGAGAAAGTATGCTGCAACTTTTATTTTGGTGCTCAAAATTTAAGGCTTAAGTCTCATGGGCCAATATGTGAAGGGTCAATAAAAGAATACAAGCAGTCTGTGTGATTGTGCTGCTTTTTTTTTTTTTTTTTTTGCCCAGCCTGTAATGTCATTTGGGGCCTTCCCTTGATGTGAGCCTGTATCCCAGTACCTTGAGTGTATCACTTTCCCTCGGCTTTCTTTTTAAATATGATTGTGTGCTGCAGGGCTCTTTTCTACTTGCCAGATCCTCTCCGGTGTGTTGATCCGTGGGCAACAATAGCCCCTCTGCTTGTGAGGTAGTGCGGTGCAAGTGGCAGAGGTCCGCTCCGGTATGGTGCAGTCTTATGGGATTCTGTGGTGTTTCCTCAACTGTGGCCGTTACTCAGTCTCTGATGCACCACCGATATCTAGGGAGCTTGGGATGTTTGTTCCGGGCCTGCTAGTGAGCTCCGGTGCGTAGCTTGATGCATGTGGGCTCAATCCAATATGGCGCCCGGCAGTTTCAGTTGCTTCGCGCAGTATTGCGCAGTTATGTTTTCCCGGGGGCGAGGGCGATTTGAAAACCCTCCACTGGAAGCCGCCGGTAGGGATTTACTCTTACCCCACAAGGCTGATGTGTGGGAAGGCGGCTGGCAGCGAAAAAAAAGAAGTTTGTAGCCCCAAGTTCACGGAGCTCTCACTCCCTGCTGCCAGCCGCTAGCTCCGCCCACCGGAAGTCCGGTCGATTTAAAGGCACTTTACTGATGTGAACATGAAAGTTGAGAATGGAAAGTATTATTTGAAACAATGTATAGTTTGATAAAACAATAATAATTATAAATAGCACAAAAGTTAAGGGCAGTAATTTGCATAGGAAGAAGTATGAGGTGCAGAAAAAGTAATTTGTTTTATTCCACTTTACAGAAAACTAGTCAAGTGTTATCTTGGATGTAGTACAGAATTTTGCAAAATGTATCTTCAAAAAAAATATAAATAAGCTTGAAACTGGTAAAAGAGGGCTACTAAATTAGTTTTATATGTGTATATTGGAGGAAAAAAAAAATAGAATAGAAACTTTGAAATAAATTAAAATGAATAAAGCCAAGGATGAAAGCCTTAAGTAGCCCCCTTTATCTGCAGGTTCAATATGCGCCATTTAACAATAGCACCTCTTCCTATAGATCATGTGACCACTACTGAGGAAGATGCTCCAGAGGCTAATTAAAGGGACATTAAACACTTTGAGATGGTAATATAAAATGATAAATCGTATATATAAAAAAACATGCAATATACTTTCATTATTTATTTTGTCCCCTTTTCCTGTAATTCCATTATGAAATTTTGAGCTTTTCAGTTCCTATTCCACTCGGCCATAGGCTGCACACTCTAGTGACCTACATATAACTGTCCCGAATTGGACACAGCAGAGCAAGTAACCTAAGTTACAACATGACAGCTCCCATTGTTTTATAGACACTAAAACTTTAGACTTATTTTGTAAATACTTAAACAACTAATAAAACTTTAAAAAAATACATATACAGTACATGTTATTCTCAGACTAATCTTTTCTTTGAATGAATCATTCTATCTAGCATTTATTTTGTGTTTAATATCCCTTTAAGGACCGTAAACACAGTGTAATTACAGGACATTTCTTTTTTGTTGCTATAGAATAACTTATCAGTCAAGTCTTAATGTAAAACAAATGTTCATCCTTTTTACTGCAGATATTTTTAAATAGCCACCCACCATTTACATTATTTGGCAGAGCCAATCAGGGCTTTAGTCTGCAGACAACAAGGCTAGCCACAGTCATAAAGTTAATATAAAGTGAATTGTTTTGCAGTTTTTATCTGATTAACACAATTAGGCAAAGGTATTTGCTAAGGTTCTCCTTGAGAAGTCAGCAAGTTCTTAGAATAAGAAATTGTTAAAGGGACATGAAACCCCAATTTTTGTTTCATGATTTAGGTAGAACACACAATTTTAAACAACTTTCCAGTTTACTTCTATTATCAGATTTGCTTCATTCTCTTGGTATGTTTTGTTGAAGGATCAGCAATGCACTACTGGTTTCTAACTGAACACATAGGTGAGCCAATGACAATCGGTGTATATATATATATATATATGCAGCCACCAATCAGCAGCTAGGACCTAGGTTCTTTGCAGCTCCTGAGATTTCCTAGATAAACATTTCAGCAAAGGATAACAAGAGAAGGAAGCAAATTAAATAATGGAAAAAAATGGAAAGTTGTTTACAATTGTATGTTCTACCTAAATCATTAATATCTAATTATGACTTTAATGTCCCTTTAAATTTAAAGAGTTATAATGCATGAAAAGGGAGCAAAATAAACAATGAACATAGATTGCAAAGTTGTTTCATTCTGCATAACTAATCATTTTATATAAAAATCTCAAAGTGTTCTCTGTCTTACTTGAATCAGTTTTACAGAAGAGTGTTTTCTCCCTTAAATTTACAATACAGCACTGTAATTCGGTGTACTGTACATGTATATTTTGTCAAGTACAGTGAACTGTAAAAGAAATTGCAATCGTATATAAAAGGGCAGTAACATAATAAAATATGCTGGTCTTTTTGATATTGAAGCTAACAGGAGGTGTATGTCTGTGTGCATGTTGAAACAAACTGTTAAAATGTAATTTTTATATGCTGCAAATAAAAAAGATTGACTTCCAACTGGCTGATAAACATAACAGAACTCCCCACTACCTTATTAGTAGACAGTGTCATGCATTTTTTATAGTGATATTTTTACAATAACAGCACACATTTCAGGTCTTTAAATATAATATATATGTTTTAGGTAAAGTAAGAAATTGGGTAATCCTAGTATTACCCGGGTATACCCGACATTACCCAAGCGGCTGTTGGGTAAAGCCTAATGTAACATGATAAATCTCAGAGTGCATTGCGTCACCGCATCAAACATATATAAGATGATATTATATATATATGATATTATAAGATAATATTATCCCCATAAGGACAACATTTATAGAAATTGTTATAAAGAAAACAATTTTTCAGTAATAAATTCACATTTCTTGTTAAGTAATGTACCCATATAGGGTATAACAAGAAAGCCCTGTTTACCTATTAAAATTGGGGTATAATATGTAAGGGTGCACTTAACTAGAGAGCGAATGATTATGGTGAAACCATTACTGAGCATAAATACCAGAATTACCTTTGTCATTTAAAGGCAGAGTGTACTGTAACTATTTTCTCACCTTTAATGATATTTTGTACCTACAGGAGTGTATTAAATTGTTTCTGAACAGCTCCTATACCTTCAGGTTATAGAAAAACTAGAAGGTTTAGATTAAATCAGCTCCCAATGAAGGATGTGTCAGATACTAAAATGTGTACAGTATTTGTTATTGTTCTCTCTATCTATTGTTTGAAAAAAAAATAAGATAAAGAAGACTTTGTAATTGTAAATGTAAATAATTAGACAAATAAGATAATTAGGGTTCTTTTGCCTACAAGCTCAGCCCATTTTATTGGGTTGCATGCAATATTTGCATTACAATGCTGCTTTCAAGGGACAGTCTACTCTAGAATGTTTATTGTTTAAAAAGATAGATAATCCCTTTATTATCCAATCCCAAGTTTTGCATAACAAACACAGTTATATTAATATACTTTTTACCTATGTGATTATCTTGTATTTAAACCTCTGCAGACTGTCCCCTTATTTCAGTTCTTTTGACAGACTTGCATATTAGCCAATCAGTGCTGACTCATAAATAACTCAACGGGAGTGAGCACAATGTTATCTGTATGGCACACATGAACTAGCGCTGTTTAGCTGTAAAAAAAATGTAAAAAAGCACTAAGATAAGAGGCAGCCTTCAAGGGCTTAGAAATTAGCATATGATCCTACCTAGGTTTAGCTTTCAACTAAGAATAGCAAGAGAACAAAGCAAATTGTATGATAAAAGTAAATTGGACAGTTGTTTAGAATTGCATGTCCAATCTGAATCATGAAAGGGTAAGTTTGAATAGACTGTCCTTTTAATGTAATAAGCAAGGCCTATGTAAAGAAATATTTTTGATTATTAATCTGATAGCAAATTTTGTCATAAAAACCACAAAAAAATATATATTTTATATTATTTTCCATTAATATCTTATTGCCTTTTCAATTTAAAATGTGTTCTTGTTCAACATTGTTAACTTAATGCATTTTGTTAACAGTATTCATTTTTTTGTTGTTAAAATTCCACATCAGAAAAAGGCAATCTGACGAACAAATAAAATGTAAAGAATAACTGGTGAGAGCACAGTAATTTATACACAACATATTTTCTAACAATGACAAGTGACTCATCTACTAATTTGTACAAATTGCTACACGCAGTAACTCTGCATTTCTGTACAGTCATAAATGGGAAATCAATTCATAATAGACATTTATATATTTAACCTAAAATGGTTTATGGTGTCAACACATCAGATTGCCATGCTGTTGTGTCTTGTGTTAGATTTGAATTCTAAATATTGTATTTGAATTCTAGTACACACTTTTTTTCACCATCGTTTTTCTAGTATTTTATCTATTAACCCCTTAAATAAAGGGACATTAAACACAAAGTACCCGCTACATTATTAACTCCTAAACCGCAACACCCCACATTGAAAAGTACCCACTAGACTATTAACTCCTAAACCGCCACACCCCACATCACAAAGTACCCCTCTACACTATCAACTCCTAAACCAGCACAACCCCCATTTCAAAGTACCCACTAACCTCTAACCCCTTTAAGCAGTTACAAAAAACAACAAACTAACATTACATTAAAAAAGGCTAATGTTACAGAAAATAAATAAAAAATAAATGTATGCTTGCCTGATAAATGTATTTATTTCTGGATATAGTGAGTCCACAACGTCCTCAATTACTGTTGGGAATATCCCTGCTGGCCAGCAGGAGGAGGCAAAGAGCACCACAGCAAAGCTGTTAAGTATCACTTCCCTTCCCATTAACCCCAGTCATTCAACCGAAAGGAAATGGAAAAAAGAAGTAACACAAAGGTGTAGAGGTACCTGAGGTTTTAGTCAAAATTAACTGTCTTAAAATAAAAGGTGGGGGTCATGGACTCACCATATCCGGAAATAAATACATTTATTAGGTAAGCATACATTTTGTTTTTATTTTATTTTCTGTAACATTAGTCTCAGGAACTTGTAATGATCCCTGTGAATGGGAACAAAGGAAGAATGGAATGAATCGTTTTCATTTTGAAGGATGGTACTCTGAGAAACTTGTTTAGGCACTTTAGATCTAAAATAAGTCAGAAAGTTCCCTCTTTTTTGGGATCTACAAACATATTTGAATAGGACCCTAGGCCCTGGTAAACTTGAACTATCACTCCTAGGGAGGAAAGATCCTGAGCACATTTCAAGAATGTCTCTCTTTTTATTTGGTGTGCAGATAATCTTGAGAGGTGGAACCTGCCCCTAGGAGGAAAGGTCTTGAATTCTTATTTGTAACCCTGAAAAACTATGTCCACAGCCCAGGGATATGAGACATCTCGTATCCATGCTTGATAAAACAGAGAGAGTCTGCCCCCCACTTGATCCACTCCCGGATCGGGGGCAAACCCTTCATGCTGATTTAAATTCAGCTGCAGGTTTCTTAGATTGCTTTCACTTGCTCCAAGATTGATTGGGCTTCCAAGAAGACTTGGACTGTTCCTGCTTGGAAGAAGAAGAGGAAGACTTTCCTCTGATGCTACGAAAGGAACGAAAATTACTCTGACATCCCTTACGTCTATTCTTCTTGTCTTGCGGTAGAAAAGATCCTTTTCCACCCGTAATATCAGAAATTATGTCTGCCAAACCAGGTCCAAACAAGGCCTTACCCTTGTAAGGAATCGCCAGAAGCTTAGACTTAGAGGTATCATCTGCTCACCAAGATTTCAGTCACAATGAACTGCGAGCTAGTACAGCGAAGCCAGACATCTTGGCTCCCAGCTTAAGAACCTGCATGATAGCATCAGAAATAAAGGAATTGGCTATCTTAAGAGCCTTAATCCTCTCTTGGTTCTCCTCTAAGGGAGTCTCTACTTGAAGAGAATCAGATAAGGTGTCGAACCAATAGGATGCCACACTTGTCACAGTGGCAATACACACTATAGGTTGCCATTGGAGACCTTGATGAACATACATCTTCTTCAAATAAGCCTCCAGCTTTTTGTCCATTGGATCCTTAAAGGAGCAACTAGCCTCGATAGGAATAGTAGTTTTCTTAGCCAGAGTAGAAATGGCCCCTTCTACTTTAAGCACTGTTTGCCATGACTTTTTAATGGCGGCAGCGACAGAGAACATCTTTTTAAAGACAGGAGACAGGGAAGAAGATACCCCTGGTTTCTTCCATTCCTGTGTTTACCTTGTAGCATAGGTATAGCAGCTAATGCCGCAGATATCACAGAAGATACCTGGGCAGCAATCTTTGCTCGCAAAAAACTCCCCCAGGATGTTGAGATGAACTGCAGGGCACTGCATGTGATGCAATAGCGGCTAGGGACGTCTGAGGAGAAAGCTGTGGCAGTGCCAGAACAGCATTTTCCTTAGAGACATTAGGCTCAACACAAAAAATCTTATCTTTACATTTCAATGTCTTTTTTATACAAGAGGAACAGAATTGCATAGGAGAGACAATTTGGGTCTCTCCTGCTCCATGTCAGACATAGCCCCAAAAAACACAGATAATTTTTTTTTTTTTAGAAAAAATGTTATGCTGTCACTTTAAGAAAAAAAAATTTAACTTAAGAAATTTTGGTCATTTAAACATCCCCTGCACAGATCAGTAAATGTATCCCCAATAAATGCAAAGTGACTATACTTTAGGCACCGTTTGCAAACAAAACTCACAAAGCAGCCTCTACACCTCAGCTAAACTGAGGTGCCTACCTGTCTCTTCCGTTATGAAGATCATTCCAGTCAAATGCTGCACCGCTCCGTTAGAAGGAACTGCAAAGGAGGAAGTCATGTGACCGGGAGAAATCTTGTTGCACAGATATGTTAGAAAGTGAGCAAGTATTTTGGCCCCACTCAGACTAAGCCCGCCTCCAGCTGCGATGAGGAAAAAAAATGAGACAGACAAATACATAGAGTGAAATGTGAAGCTCTAGTGACAAAGCCATTTTAAAAAATGGAGCCTGTTCAGAGTACGTTACAGAAACAAACTCAAAGCCCATAGAATCAATAACACTTTCCAGTTGAGTCTATGAAAGATCCTATGCTAATAAAATAAGAGCCAGCTTAAGAGGGATTAACTCTTTCATGCCCAGAATGAGTATTCACCCTTTAGTCTCCTTCACATACATAAGGTGTGCCTGCATACTGCCATAGTGTCAATTCTTCTGAGGATCTATATGTCCCTTGAAAGTTACAGTCCTTAAAGAGCTAGTCTCCTACCATGAAGACCTAAAAAGCACTTACCTGCAATCTAGCCATCCAGCAGTCAGACGGCTCACCCGGCGTTAAAGGATGCCACTCCTTGCAGAGACCTGTGAAAAAAAGAAAGAACAGAGTAAATCTACTCTGGCTTTCTATACTAGGGCAGCAAAATGTTAGGAAAACACAGCAAGGCCCACCTCACAAGTTCCTAACTGCTTTAAAGCCACCACTACTCTACTGAAGAGATTAATGTGGACTATGGCTAGACCCAATCTTTGAGAAAAAAGAAAGAACAAAGTAAACCTACTCTGGCTTTCTAATTAAAATCTTGCTTGTAGCGAAAAAAATCCAATTTTCATCAGAAACCAAAACTTCATCTCCTCCATGCACAAAAAGGCAAAGAGAATGACTGGGGTTTATGGGAAGGGAAGTGATACTTAACAGCTTTGCTGTGGTGCACTTTGCCTCCTCCTGCTGGCCAGGAGTGATATTCCCAACAGTAATTGAGGACGTTGTGGACTCACCATATCTTAGGAAAGAAATACCATTACAGAAAAAAAAATTACAACCCCCCCACATACACACAGTTATGCCTATTCTAAAACTAAAAACACTCCCAAATTTAAAAAAAATATACTAACACTAAAATAAAGTAAATCAATAGCACTTAGATGGGCTTTAGCTTTTTTTCACACAAAAAATACTACCCCATTCTACATTACAAGTAACCCCTCTATCCCACAAAAAAAACTATCTTAAAAAAAATCTACTCTAAAAATTTCCTTCAAAAGGTTTATTAGAGTAGGGGGCTTATGCTAATTCGGGTTAGTGACCGAGTATGGGTGTTAGTTTTTTTTTCAGTTTTTCGCACTCCATCAAAGTCTATGGAAGAGTATGTTAATGCAATCGCAATATTCTAACTTCAGCTTCAAATTGTAATACACGTGCGTAAAAGGCCAAAGTCGAGCGTAGTTAGTGTGCAAGCGGGAGCGATAAATAGCGCTCCACTCGCAATCTAGCCCAGTGCTTATTAAAACATTGAAGACAAAATTGAAATTGACATCCCTAGAATACTGCAGCAAATTATTTTTCTGAATTTTCAGTTAAATATACGAGAATAGTAATAATGTAAAGTATGCATCAGTGGTTGTCTATTTCTAAGATATAACAAATAATAGCAAATTATTTAGCAGTGAGATGATAACATTTCATAAATCTGGTAATTCACCAATTGAATTTCCAAAAATACCTTTGTTCTCTCCAGTGAGACGAATTTAGTCATGTGGATATTTTACTACAAAAAAACATTTACATAATCTGCTTTACAAGAGTGTTTCCTTAGTTTTGGCCAATGACTTTATTACCTTCATTTAGTCACAACTTAATGAGCAGGAAAGTTAAAGGGACATGAAATCCAAAATGATTCATGATTCAGATAGAACATACAATTTTAAACAACTTTCCAATTTACTTCTATCATCAAATTTGCTTCATTGTTTTGGTATTCTTTGTTGAAGAAGCAGCAATACACTACCGTGAGATAGCTGAACACATGAGGTGAGCCAATAACAACAGTGATATGTGTGCAGCCACCAATCAGCAAGTAGTGCATTGCTGCTCCTAAGCCTACCTAGGTATGATTTTTATGTCCTTTAATTAACTTGCACATCGTATATTTTTATTAAATTTTATCTGCATCGAAAATTAAACAAAATAGTAATCTCCTGTCTGGCAATGTATAAAAATAGATAAACAGATTAAATATGTCTGATCCATTTAGCTTTTGCTTCCCTTCATATCTAATAGTAACTCAGTCTTCATTGCTACTTTCCCAAGTGCCCCCCCCCCAAAAAAAATTTTTTTATAGCCAATCTGTCAGGGTGCCAGGAATCAGACTGAGAGGAGAAGTGCAAAAATAATCACACCTTTATTAATAGCAAAAAATAATAAAAAGTCCACAAGTCAAATAACAAGCCAGGAATCAAAACCAGAGCTGGTAGTCAGACGAGCCGAGTCAGGAGCCAAAGCGAATAGTCAGACGATCCGGAATCAGGAACAAGGAAAACAGCAGTCAGGAACAAGATAGGGATCAGGAACCAGGAAGGACGTCAGGCAGCCAGGTAATACACAGGAACTCTCACAAACAGGTCTGAGACAACGCAAAGGCAAAGCATACTGAACAGAGGCCCTTTAAATAATAAGTGATGACATCACAATTCTGAGACTGCATCCTGTCTCACATGGATGATGCACACCAGTCTGGCCATAAAAGGAAGTGCAGGAATTGTGCAGCATCCCCCACAATGCACCATAGTCAGGAAGAGAGGTGAGTAAAATGGCTGCCAGCAGCACATGGCAAACATAACAAGGAAAAAACCCTGACACAATCCCCTGCCACAGCCCAATCCTAACTGTCTTGGATTCTTCTCCTTCATAGTACCCATTAAGTGGAAGCATTCAGAAACAACAACAGCCAAGCTACCAAGTGCTGAAACACGTAGGGAATAAACATAGTCTATCATCTGTTGCATCACTCACTACTAAGGTCCAAAATGCCTCTGGAAGCAACATCAGTACACATTTGTGCATTAGGGACTTCATTAAATAAGTTTCCATGGCCAAGCAGTTGTACACAAGCCTCACATCAACATGTGCAATGCCAAGCATCGCTGGATTGGTGTAAAGCACAACACCACTGGGCTTCAGAGAAGTGGAAATGTGTTCCCTGGTGGAGAGGGGATAACGGCCTGGAGATGTTTTTCAGGGTTTGGAATGATTCCTTAATTCCAGTGAAGGGTCATCTTAATGCTACAAGATACAAAAACATTTTAGACAATTGGGTGGTTGCAACTTTGTATTACTAGTTTGGGGAAGGCCTTTAACTGTTCCAGCATGACTGTGCAGCACATAGCTGATTGTAAGCCAGACATTCCCTTTCAACATCAGTGCTTGACCTCACAAAGGGGGATATTTATCAAAGGTCTGGTGGACCTGATCAGACAGTGCGGATCAGGTCCGCCAGACCTCGCTGAATGCGGAGAGCAATACACTCAGCATTGTGAGCTGCTCGTGCAACACTACCCCCTGCAGATTCGCATCCAATCGGCCGCCAGCAGGGGGGTGTCAATTAACCCGATCGTACTAGATTGGGTTGAATTGCAGCAATGTCTGTCCGCCTGCTCAGTGCAGGCGGACAGGTTATGGAGCAGCGGCCTTTAGACCTCTGCTTCATAACTGCTGTTTCTGGCGAGTCTGGAGGCTGGCCAGAAACACGGGCCTCAAGCTCCATCCAGAGCTTGATAAATGGGCCCCAAATGCTCTTTTGACTGAATGGGCACATTTTTTTCAGAAACACTCCAACATCTTGTGGAAAGCCTTCCCAGAAGAGTTGTGCCTGCAAAGGGGGGGGGGGGGGAGTAGGACAACTACATATTAATGCCCATGGTTTTGTAATAGGATGTCCAATAAGCTCATATAGGTGTGATGATCAGGTGTACATATAATGCAGATTTGCATTGCTTCAAATTACAATAGGTCAGTGTATCTGGCAGGTCCACACTCCATTCTTCAGTATTTCCTCTTCTCCAAAATACCAAAAGATTAACACTATTATGTATATGATTACAATACCTGCTTTGATATGATAGATAGAGATATACAGGCAGACAGTATGTGAAGCACACACACATATACACGTCTTACTACTGTAGATTATTTATTAGATAATATTAGATAGATACTGTATATCTACTGCCATTATTAGTATTTTTTGTAGTTAGCATTTTATAGTCAGCAAAAAAATTAGGCAGTAAATTCAAGAATAAATAAAATGTGAATAAAAAGAGGATTCATGAGTCTGTATCTGATACAAGTAAAATATATGTTTAAATAGGTTAAATAAAGCAGAAATCCAACATTATGCTCAATATGAATATAATTACTCTATCAGCTATCTGTTAAAAATAGAAAAATTAGGACTTGCAGTAACACAATTCCCAAAACAAAGCTTGCGAGTACCACTAAAAAGAAAACAGACAACAAATAAATTGATGCATACATGAAACAAATATATATACAGTATATATATATATATATATATATATATATATATATATATATATATATATATATATATATATATATATATATATATATATCTGAAAACAAGTAGCGATGCTTTAAATCAATAAGTGAAGACTGAGTTTTCAAGGTCTTCTTTGCCTTGTCATGTGGTGGTTTATTGTGTTATAGGTATTGAATATACATTAATTTTACATTTCTTTTAAAGCTTTTTCTAAGTGCATGAACAATATAAAAAGCAAATTTAATCTACTTTAATGCAGCTTTTCTGGGGACAAGCAATTATAATGAGTATCTGTGATTCCAGATGTTTGCTACGCTATTTATGCCATACAACCAGCGCAGCTAGCAAATGATGCCTAATTCCTTTTTCTAATAATAGGGTTCTGTATAGGGTTGAGTGTATAATCTTTGCGTTTCTACGTTTATGCTCCGTTTGCTGGCTTATTTCATAGCTAGATTGTTGTTATGGCCATTAATCACTGTTAACTTGTATTGTATGTTATGTATACATAAGATGACCCTGCTGAGCTTTTATTTAACTTAAAAGAATAGAAAGAGCCTTACTGTACATGAATTTACTAAAAGCATTGAGAGATGTATGTATGAGAATCACACACAAACAAAAATGGCTGAAGCTATATTCAGTTGTTGAATTAGGCAAATGGGTGAGCTAAAAATCTAACAAATGTATCATTAAATTGATGCAAATGTAAAACTTTGAATGTTCATGTTAAAGGGCAATTTATAACATATTCTGATGTGTTAGATCATTATATTATTTCATTCTTGTCCAGCGTTTAACACCTGAAAACACATAGTTAAAGTCAAGCTAAGAGCAATAATAATGGGAGCTAGCTGAACCCATTTGTTGAGCTTATGACAAGAGGAATATGTGTGTGGCTATCAATAACCAGCTATCTCCCAGTAGTGTATTGCTGCTCCTGAGTTAATTCATTTATTTAAGTCCTGTTTTTGTGATGATGTCCAATCACTGAAGTACAAGACAAGTTGAATATTACATTCTAATTTTATGAGTATCTGAAAAAAGCAGGCTGTTAGAACTGAAACAGTAGTTAATACACATGCCACAAACCAGCAATTGCACAAAAAAACACAAAAATATATAGTAGAAAATAATGTCATGAATTAGCCAACTGCAAAGAAAATGAGCAAATTCTTAAAGTGAATGTCAAGTTTGATGAATCCGTGCCCGGTTTTTAAAAACCCTATTAAAAACATGGGCACTTTCATTCATCAAACTTTACATTTCACTCGTTTTGTTAAAATACTTACCTTTTAACCTTGAAAGCCGTGCCAGCGCTTCCCCCGTCCGTCGCAAGCCTCTTCAAATGTTGAAAATGACGAATCAGGCTTCCTTCAATCACGGCGTTGCCTCAGGCAATGATTCCCCTGGGGGGAAGCCGTGATTGGAGCCGTATTCGTCATTGCTGATGTATGAAGTGACGAGCGTCAGGAGGGGGAATCGCTGGAGCGGCTTTCAAGATTAAAAGGTAAGTATTTTAATAAAAATAGTGAAATGTAAAGTTTGATGAATGAAAGTGCCCCGGTTTTTAATAGGATTTTTAAAAACCGGGCACTGATTCATCAAACTTGACATTCACTTTAACCTGACTTTATTTGTTAGCTATATGGATATGTAATGTGGTGAGCATTCCTGTCTCTACAAGAAGGCAACATAGTAGCTTTTCCTTTGAAGTGGTTGCTAGAAGACATATACTAGCTCTAGTTAGTTTCTTGCCCATGCTCAGTAGAGGACTTTTGCTGCAAAATTCATGTGACAGTAGAGCTCCCTTATCTCACTAAAGGCAGTGGTGGCACTAACAATTTTTAAGTGCTCATTTTAACACAATCTGTTTCTTTTTATGTTTGCTTTAAAAAAAATAATAATTAAAGAAGCACTGTTTCTTATTCCTTTATTTGAACATGTGATGCAAATATGTGAAGAGCCATACAAAATACTTTAATTTGCCAAATTTGAGCCCCTGGTCTTTAAAGAGAAAGTAAAGTCAAACTTAGGCTTTCATGATTTATATAGAGCACACAATTTTAAACTATACTCCAGTTCACTTCCATTATCTAAATGTGCATAGTCTTTTTATATGCTCACTTTCTGAGGCACCAGCTCTTACTGAGCATGTGCACAAATTCACAGAATATATGTATATGCATTTTGTGACTGGTTGATGGCTGTCACATGATGCATTAGGAAGGACAAATTTAACTAACTGACATTTGTAAAGTGCTATTGCATTGTTGTATTATGCATTTATGAATTTATATATTCTACTTTGATTAGTGGTCCTTTAAAGGGACACTAAACCCAAATTTTTTTCTTTCGTGATTCAGATAGAGCATGCAATTTTAAGCAACTTTCTAATTTACTCCTATTATTAAATTTTCTTCATTCTCTTGGTATCTTTATTTGAAATGCAAGAATGTAAGTTTAGATGCTGGCCCATTTTTGGTGAACACACTGTGTTGTTCTTGCTGATTAGTGGATAAATTTACCCACCAATAAACAAGTGCTTTCCATGGTTCTGAACCAAAAAAAAGCTTGCCTTCTTTTTCAAAAAAAAAAAGCAAGAGAATGAAGACAAATTGATAATAGGAGTAAATTAGAAAGTTACTTAAATGCTCTATCTGAATTATGAAATAACAAATTTGGGTTCAGTGTCCCTTTAAGTTGCACTATTATAATTTGGACACTTTTTTAAGTTTTAAGGGACCTAACACACTTTCAGCTAGATTTAGAGATGGGCGGTAGCCGTCAAAACCAGCGTTAGAGGGTCCTAACGCTGGTTTTTACCGCCCTCTGGTATTTGAAGTCAGTCAGGAAAGGGTCTAACGCTCACTTTCCAGCCGCAACTTTTCCATACCGCAGATCCCCTTACGTCAATTGCGTATCCTATCTTTTCAATGGGATCTTTCTAACGCCGGTATTTAGAGTCGTGGCTGAAGTGAACGTTAGAAATCTAACAACAAAACTCCAGCCGCAGAAAAAAGTGAGTAGTTAAGAGCTTTCTGGGCTAACGCCGGTTTATAAAGCTCTTAACTACTGTGCTATAAAGTACACTAACACCCATAAACTACCTATGTACCCCTAAACCAAGGTCCCCCCACATCGCCGCCACTCTAATACATTTTTTTAACCCCTAATCTGCCGACCGCACGCCGCTGCCACACCTACGTTATCCCTAAGAACCCCTAATCTGCTGCCCCTAAAACCGCCGACCCCTATATTATATTTATTAACCCCTAATATGCCCCCCTTAACGTCACCTCCACCTGCCTCCACTTATTAACCCCTAATCTGCCGAATGGACCGCGCCGCTATTATAATAAAGTTATTAACCCCTAATCCGCCTCACTCCCGCCTCAATAACCCTATAATAAATAGTATTAACCCCTAATCTGCCCTCCCTAACATTGCCGACACCTAACTTCAAGTATTAACCCCTAATCTGCCGACTGGAGCTCACCGCTATTCTAATAAATGTATTAACCCCTAAAGCTAATTCTAACCCTAACCCTAACACCCCCCTAAGTTAAATATAATTTTTATCTAACGAAATAAATTAACTATTATTAAATAACTTATTCCTATTTAAAGCTAAATACTTACCTATAAAATAAACCCTAATATAGCTACAATATAAATTATAATTATATTGTAGCTATTTTAGGATTAATATTTATTTTACAGGCAACTTTGTAATTATATTAATCAGGTACAATAGCTATTAAATAGTTAATAACTATTTAATAGTTACCTAGTTAAAATAATTACAAAATTACCTGTAAAATAAATCCTAACCTAAGTTACAATTAAACCTAACACTACACTATCAATAAATTAATTAAATACAATACCTACAAATAACTACAATTAAATAAACTAACTAAAGTACAAAAAATAAAAAAGAACTAAGTTACAAAAATAAAAAAATATTTACAAACATTAGAAAAATATTACAACAATTTTAAACTAATTACACCTACTCTAAGCCCCCTAATAAAATAACAAAGCCCCCAAAATAAAAAAAATGCCCTACCCTATTCTAAATTAAAAAAGTTCAAAGCTCTTTTACCTTACCAGCCCTGAAAAGGGCCCTTTGCGGGGCATGCCCCAAAGAATTCATCTCTTTTGCCTGTAAAAAAAACCATACAATACCCCCCCCCAACATTACAACCCACCACCCACATACCCCTAATCTAACCCAAACCCCCCTTAAATAAACCTAACACTAAGCCCCTGAAGATCTCCCTACCTTGTCTTCACCTCACCGGGTTCAGCAATCGGTCCAGAAGAGGGTCCGAAGTCTTGATCCAAGCGGCGGCTGAAGAACTCCATCATCGGGCTGAAGTCGGAAGTCCATCATCGAGATGAAGTCTTCTATCAAGCCGAATCTTCAATCTTCTTTCTTCCGGAGCGGAGCAGAGCCATCTTCTTCCCAGCCGACGCGGATCCAACCTCTTCAAGCGACACCTACTAGCCGAATGACGGTTCCTTTAAATGACGTCATCCAAGATGGCGTCCCTCGAATTCTGATTGGCTGATAGGATTCTATCAGCCAATCGGAATTAAGGTAGGAAAATTCTGATTGGCTGATGGAATCAGCCAATCAGAATCAAGTTCAATCCGATTGGCTGATCCAATCAGCCAATCAGATTGAGCTTGCATTCTATTGGCTGATCGCAGAGAACGAATTACAATCAGTGGTCAAATTCAGCATCCAAACCAGTTAGTCAGTCGTTTCATACAAGACCTATAGCGAGTTCTAATGATCGTGATCATTCTTTGGTAGATAGAGACCAAAGACCATTTGATCATTTTGAGGTAAATACATCTAATAGATTCAATGCATTTGACAATACGGATCAGAATGATGCCGGTTGTTCGGGTGCTTATGAATCTCCAGTTAACCAGGTATCAACACGTTTTTTAGAGTCACGCCCGAAACAATCCACTTGGAAACAAAAGAGATTGCCAGCTACTTAGAACCCGTAGTCTCCCTCACTCCAACATACAAAGGAAAAAGACCTCACGTAAACGAGGGTGTAGAGGAAGAAACACAGCCCTCAAAAAGGCAAGACTACGGAGACTAAGTAGCGGCATCTTCAATCTATCTTCCCATGCTTTGACAGATGACGAAATTAGAGTCTTAAGTAAGGGTCTGTCTTTCAGCCCAACAAACACACATAATACTTTTGCATTGTTTGTAGATCTTAATCGCTTTACCCAAAAATTAACACTACAAAATTTTTTGGCGGAAAAGAAACTTAAAGATGATTCTAGAACCCCGATTTTAACAGATACTATGGACTCAAGGCTTTTAAATCAATGTATTCCAGTATATGAGCCGGAGTCTTTAATAGATCACTTATGTGATAGTTTTATTCACACGGGATTGAGAAACAAATCCAATTTTACACCCAGACCTAGTAATAATGCTCATATAGAGATCTTTAGACAGATTGTAAGTGACGAATTTGATCAGATCCAAAAAGGAATTAGAACTAAACATAATCTTTTTGGAAATGAGAGACATGCCCTAGAAACTTTAAGAAGTGATCAGTCGATTGTCATAAGACAAGCGGATAAAGGCGGTGGGATCGTGATACAAGATCTAACTGATTATCTAATAGAAGCTAGGAAGATTCTTTATGACACAGAATATTACACTAACTTGACATTCGACCCCACCTCCAAATTTTTAGTGATCTTAAAAGATTTAGTGGAAGATGCGT
This sequence comes from Bombina bombina, assembly GCF_027579735.1. Classification (NCBI taxonomy): domain Eukaryota; kingdom Metazoa; phylum Chordata; class Amphibia; order Anura; family Bombinatoridae; genus Bombina; species Bombina bombina. The sequence continues at coordinate 95,293,107 of NC_069507.1, forward strand.
ATAAAGAAGGAATTGTAATAAAAAAAGAAAAAGACTATTTAATCCCTAATGAACCAAATCGGGCGTTCTACTACCATCTCACGAAACTGCACAAAAACCCTCAATACCCTCCCGGTCGGCCCATCATATCGGGAATCGGGAGTTTGACTGATAATGCCTCATCTTTTGTAGATTATTTTCTACAGAGATATGTAGTAGGATTAGAATCATATATCCGCGATTCGTCAGATTTAATTAAAAAATTGGATAAAGTGGTAATCACGCGTGACCTAATTTGGATCACGTGTGATGTCCAAGCATTGTACTCTAACATACCGCATAATTTGGGTTTATCAGCAGTTGAAAGCTATCTTGAAAAAGATTTTTATTTACCGACTGCACAAAAGAATTTCATTTTATCACTTATAGCATACATTTTAAACCACAATTATTTCATGTTCCAAGATGAATACTTTCTTCAAGTGAGAGGAACGGCCATGGGTACCAGGTTCGCCCCGAGTTATGCCAATTTATATATGGGGGCCTTTGAACAAAGCTATATATGTGACTCCATGTACGGGGCGAACCTGGTATTCTATGGCCGGTATATAGATGATCTAATCCTCATGTGGAGAGGTAATATCTCATCAGCAGAGAAATTTATAGAACATTTGAATAGAAATGATAGAGGTTTGAAATTCACCAGTGTTATAGATGTCAAAACTGTGGTCTGCCTTGACCTCAATCTGACATTTGAAAAGGATAAGATCATTTCTAGTACACATTTTAAAGGAGTGGACTGCAACAGTTACCTTGATTTTACAAGCAGTCACTACTACCCATGGAAGAAAAATGTGCCTTATGGGCAATTTAAAAGGGTGCGTAGGAATTGTAGTAGACTATCTGACTATGAGACACAAGGACAAATCCTAAAAGAGAGATTTAAAGAGAAAAAATATCCCCAACATATCATTAATGAGGGATTTGAAAAGGCTAAAAAAGATAATAGAGATCTATACTTCCAATCGAATAAAACTAATAATCAAACACAACACAATAGTGGTGCAATGTTTATAACTGAATATAATTGTAATCATGAGGTCATCAACAAGGTGATTTGTAAACATTGGAATATTCTTAAAAAAGATCCAATACTTGGAAGTGTGATAGATAATAAACCTAAAATTGTGTTTAAAAAAGCACCGAATCTAAAAAGCTTATTAGCACCTAGCAAAATAGTGAAAAACAAAAAAAGTGCTGTAAAAAGGAGATCGACACAAACAAATGTAAATAACAATGTTTACACATTTAACACACAGTTAAGAGCAAAAAAGGGTAGCTTTAAATGTCAAAATAAAAAATGTAAAATGTGTGACTACATTACACATAATTGTGTGTCTTTTCTATCAAATATCACAAAGAAGAGTTATTCAATTGGAAGTAGGATGACGTGTGCATCAAATTATGTCATATACTTACTTTCTTGTTATTGTGGTTGTCAATATATAGGACGTACCTGTAGGCGCCTTAGTGTCAGATGGTCCGAACACCATAGAAATATTAGAAATAATTTAAAGTCACACAGTGTACCTAGACCTTCTCACCAGAGACATAATGGAGATATAAACAGTTTTAAGATCACTCCTATTTAATATATTCCCAAATCAGATTTGTACAACCGTTTTTTCAGACTAAGACAGAGAGAGACCTTCTGGATATACAGACTTCAGACTTTATATCCAGAAGGTCTTAATATGAATATCGACTTAGCTGCCTTCCAATAGTCTTTCTTAGGGTCCCCAAACAGTGTGCGATCTGGAACTGATGGGAGCCTATAGTCCTAATGATATAGAACTGCTGATTAGAATTAATAAGACATTTTTTGTGGGTCTACATAACTATAAGACCAATTATATATACCAACAACATCTATTGGGATAATATATATATATATTTTCCAGAGATATTTATGTGTATTAATTACGGGAGATTCGTATTAATTGAAATAGGAAGAGAGCTGTGGGATATTATTATAATATGTTAATATGTCTATATGTCCTTACATAGTCCCGTCAATACGCATTAGATTGACTGTATATGTATAAATTTTATTAGTTCCGGTACGATTCCATCATTTACATTAATTTTAGTTTTTATTTTTAAATGTAGTTTGCCAATTATGTACCAAGAATACCGTAAATATTTAATTTTTATGGTTAGTATTATGGTTTTACAATATTTATCAGAGGGACTAAGTTTGTCTATGTTTTTACAAATTGATTGATTGTGATAGGTTCAGTGGTGAGTGTATCGATTTAAATGGGCGAAATGTCACAAATCGAACATGTGAAACACTTGAAAACTTAGATTTTATTCTCATTGTTTATTTTTTTTCACACTGTGAATTTATACTTAAATATTTACCCTTAGATGTTTAGTTTATTTTGCTCATTGGGGATATGAGATTACTAGCAATGGGGGAGTGGTGTAAAACTGGATTTTGATTGGTCCAGAGGGGTTTATATACTACAGGTTTGTATATGCACACTATTGCCTGATGAAACGGCTCTGCGTAGCCGAGAAACGCGTTGCATGTGTTTTAAACTTTTAAATAAACAGTTTTAAATTTTATACCCCTTTGGAGTTCTTTCCAAGTCCTTCCTGCTAATGTTTGGATATTTTGGCGTATTTTGCCGCTTTGTTCTTTTTCAAAATGCCAACAGAGTATCGTCACTGTGGAAGGTGTGTGTTCCAGCTGACCGCTGATTGGTCGTTCGGTTCCGGACGAAGGTGTGGAGTCAATCCCTCTTTGGATTGGTGGAAGGATCCCTCGTGACTGCCCGGAGAATCGAGCTGAGTGTTTGTCTGCCGGGCGACGAATAGGTCCCGGTCTGCTGTGTCTGGCACCTGTAGTGCCGCTCCGCTTGTGAGTAGTTCTTTTGCCGTTTGCTGTGTGCTGTCACGCCTGTTTGTCCAAACGTTATCACCCGATTGGCGCCTCTTTGTTTCCATTCTAGGAAGTTTCTCCATGTTATATTTGGCTGTTTTGAGTGCAGAGCTCACTTAAACATAAATAATTAAAACCTAAAAACAAAATATTTTCGGCTAGATTTAGAGTTCTGCGGCCAAAGGGGTGCGTTAGCTACGCATGCTTTTTTTCCCCCGCACCTTTTAAATACCGCTGGTATTTAGAGTTCACAGAATGGCTGCGCTTTCAGTGCGTTATGCTCCAAAAAGGGAGCGTAGAGCATAATTTAACGCCACTGCAACTCTAAATTCCAGCGGTGCTTACGGACGCGGCCAGCTTCAAAAACGTGCTCGTGCACGATTCCCCCATAGAAAACAATGGGGCAGTTTGAGCTGAAAAAAAACCTAACACCTGCAAAAAAGCAGCGTTCAGCTCCTAACGCAGCCCCATTGTTTTCTATGGGGAAACACTTCCTAAGTCTGCACCTAACACCCTAACATGTACCCCAAGTCTAAACACCCCTAACCTTACACTTATTAACCCCTATTCTGCCGCCCCCGCTATCGCTGACACCTGCATATTTTTTTTAACCCCTAATCTGCCGCTCCGTAAACCGCCGCTACCTACATTATCCCTATGTACCCCTAATCAGCTGCCCCTAACACCGCCGACCCCTATATTATATTTATTAACCCCTAATCTGCCCCCCACAACGTCGCCTCCACCTGCCTACACTTATTAACCCCTAATCTGCCGAGCGGACCGCACCGCTACTATAATAAAGTTATTAACCCCTAATCCGCCTCACTCCCGCCTCAATAACCCTATAATAAATAGTATTAACCCCTAATCTGCCCTCCCTAACATCGCCGACACCTAACTTCAATTATTAACCCCTAATCTGCCGACCGAATCTCGCCGCTACTGTAATAAATGGATTAACCCCTAAAGCTAAGTCTAACCCTAACACTAACACCCCCCTAAGTTAAATATAATTTTTATCTAACGAAATAAATTAACTCTTATTAAATAAATTATTCCTATTTAAAGCTAAATACTTACCTGTAAAATAAACCCTAATATAGCTACAATATAAATTATAATTATATTGTAGCTATTTTAGGATTAATATTTATTTTACAGGCAACTTTGTAATTATATTAATCAGGTACAATAGCTATTAAATAGTTAATAACTATTTAATAGTTACCTAGTTAAAATAATTACAAAATTACCTGTAAAATAAATCCTAACCTAAGTTACAATTAAACCTAACACTACACTATCAATAAATTAATTAAATACAATACCTACAATTATACCTAACACTACACTATCAATAAATTAATTAAATAAAATGCCTACAATTATCTACAATTAAACCTAACACTACACTATCAATAAATTAATTAAATAAAATACCTACAAATAAATACAATTAAATAAACTAACTAAAGTACAAAAAATAAAAAAGAACTAAGTTACAAAAAAAATATTTACAAACATTAGAAAAATATTACAATTTTAAACTAATTACACCTACTCTAAGCCCCCTAATAAAATAACAAAGTCCCCCAAAATAAAAAAAATGCCCTACCCTATTCTAAATTAAAAAAGTTCAAAGCTCTTTTACCTTACCAGCAATGAAAAGGGCCCTTTGAGGGGCATGCCCCAAAGAATTCAGCTCTTTTGCCTGGAAAAAAACCACATACAATACCCCCCCAACATTACAACCCACCACCCACATACCCCTAATCTAACCCAAACCCCCCTTAAATAAACCTAACACTAAGCCCCTGAAGATCTCCCTACCTTGTCTTCACCTCACCGGGTCCCGATCTGTCCAGAAGAGGGTCCAAAGTCTTGATCCAAGCCCAAGCGGGGGGCTGAAGAGTGACGTCCATCCTCGGTCTGAAGTCTGGATCCAAGCGGCGGCTGAAGAAATCCATCATCGGGCTGAAGTCGGAAGTCCATCATCGGGATGAAGTCTTCTATCAAGCAGCATCTTCAATCTTCTTTCTTCCGGAGCGGAGCCATCTTTTTCCCAGCCGACGCGGATCCATCCTCTTCTAACGACGGTTCCTTTAAATGACATCATCCAAGATGGTGTCCCTCGAATTCTGATTGGCTGATAGGATTCTATCAGCCAATCGGAATTAAGGTAGGAATATTCTGATTGGCTGATGGAATCAGCCAATCAGATTCAAGTTCAATCCGATTGGCTGATCCAATCAGCCAATCAGATTGAGCTTGCATTCTATTGGCTGTTCCGGGGATAACGTAGATGGCAGCGGCATGCGGTCGGCAGATTAGGGGTTAAAAATTTTTAATAGAGTGGCGGCGATGTGGGGGGACCTCGGTTTAGGGGTACATAGGTAGTTTATGGGTGTTAGTGTACTTTAGAGCACAGTAGTTAAGAGCTTTATAAACCGACGTTAGCCCAGAAAGCTCTTAACCACTGACTTTTTTCTGCGGCTGGAGTTTTGTCGTTAGATTTCTAACGCTCACTTCAGCCACGACTCTAAATACCGGCGTTAGAAAGATCCCATTGAAAAGATAGGATACGCAAATGGCGTAGGGGGATCTGCGGTATGAAAAAGTTGCAGCTGCAAAGTGAGCGTTAGACCCTTTCCTGACTGACTCCAAATACCAGAGGGCGGTAAAAACCAGCGTTAGGAGCCTCTAACGCTGGTTTTCACGGCTACCGCCCAACTCTAAATCTAGCCGTTTGTATGGTATTAGCTTGTGATGATAGCGTTCATTTTATAAATGTATTTTTCAGGCTATGTAACAAAAAATAATGGAAACATATCTGTACCCTAAAAAAATACATTTATAAAAGTAATGCTATCATTACAAGCTAATAACATACATCATTTTTTTAATTATGTTTGAATGTTTTATGTTTGAGCGCAATCTGCACTCAAAATAGCCAAATATCACCATCTGATCAATATTTTGATATCAGCCTCTGTTTCAAACAAAAATGGTGGATATGAAAGTGCTCTATCTGGCCGTACATGTTACTTAGGTAGGAAAACGTACTAACACAGTAGGCAAATATAACAGAACACCAGCAAAACTTGCCACAGTCAGTTTGTTAGTAGCACTGGCACTATTATGCAGTATCTTATCTAATCCCCTGCTGAAGTTAGTTAAAGACAATATGTATCACAGTTAGGCTTGTAGTTTGTTTTGCACATTTCCAGTTCTCAGAATTGGAAACCCCCCAATATTCAGAATTACATTACAAAAAAAGTGATGAAAATAAATAAAGTATATATATATATATATATATATATACTGTATATATATATATATATATATATATATATATATATATATATATATATATATATATATATATATATATATATATACTGTATATATATATTTTACTATCCATAATTAAACATTTTATATTACTAACTCAATGTGTTCACAAAACACCCTTAAACTGAAATCTCAGACTCCCATAATCACTGTGCTACTTGATCAAAATGTGAAGATTTTGTGAATAGATTATCTTAAATTAAAGGGACATGAAACACAATTTTTTTTTCTTTCATGATTCAGACAGAGCAGGAATTTTTTTTTTTTTAATTTAATTTTTATTATCAGCAATAAGTTACAGAAAAAAAAAGTCTGAGGAGAAAAAAAATTAAAGAACAAGTAAATACAACTTCTTCCTCAAATTGATCTAGCGTGCCTTGTTCTCTTGCATCAAATTGCTGAATTTTTCATTTTATAAATTAACAAACAACCACACCCAAAAAACATACAAACATACAAAAGACATAACCAAAAACAAAAACAAGAGAAAAAAAAAGAAAAAAAGGGGGGGGGGGGATAATAAGATGAGTAAGATGAGAATTAAATACCCCCTTCCTCCTCTGAATCATTCCCCTAATATTACCAAGCACCAAGCAGTACCATTTCTGAATTCCTGAATGGAAAAATCATATATTCTATTTCAGTCATTGAATATCCTTTAATAAAGATTGCCCAATTCCTGATTTTTTTTTTTATATCTTCATCATTGTCTATATTGGTATCTCTCTGTTCTAAAATACACTGGTTTTTGAGACAGTTTTTAACTTCTATGATTGTAAGAACCCTGTGTTTTTTTCCAGCACTTGAATATTAAATATCTGGCTGCTAAAATTGACATAATTATTAATTTTTCCTGAGGTTGTTGTTCTTCACTCTGTTTTATACAAAATATAATTTGTGTCAGTGTGAGAACCAGAGGGGAGACCTTCAGTGAGTTATTAAACCAGAATTCTAATTTATACCAGAATTGCCTAATTTTCGGACACTTCCATACCATATGTACCAGGTCTGCTGCAGGGAGAGAACATTTTGGGCATTTGTTATAGTTCAAATTGTGTATTCTGTAACCTTTTTCTGGGGTAAAATATGCTCTGTGCAATAGTTTAACGTGTGCTTTCCTCCAGGTAGCGGAGAGTGTAGCGCATGTTACTTTTTTAATTGATTTCTGAATACATTTTAAATCTATGGTATTAGGAGCAATTAACCCATTCTAATCCAGTACCATCTGACTCAGAAGAGGAACTCCTATATTAACACTATGAAGTAGATAACAAGGAGTAATTGACATGCACCCACTTTTAATTAACATCAACCAACTTTCCAATTTCCCCAGTGCCCAAGACCAACCTACATCTCTGATCAATTCTGAGATAAAATGTCTTAATTGTAGGTATGCAAAAAATTCTTTGTTCAGCAACTTAAATTCATTTATTAGTTCCTCAAATGTTTTTACGGAGTTCGTTTCCTTCTTAATAAGTTGTTGTACCCTTTCCAGACCTAAGGAGGACCATTTATCAAAAATTGCAGAGTTCAAGCCAGGTTGAAATTTTGGGTTCCCTTTTATTGGCATATATTGAGAAGTATTGCATTTAATTTTTAACAGGGTCCCTATTTTCCACCAAGCCTTTATAGGATTTAAAATGGTTTTGAGCCTCTTGATTTCAGGAGGTAATGCTTTTGGCTCACAATGAACTAGCCCTGTAGGGAGAAATGGATAACAGATATTTTCTTCTAAGGATGTATTCGACACATAGTTTTTAGAGAAAAGCCAGTCAGTCACTGTTCGTGCTAGGAAAACCAAGTTGTATAATCTAATGTCAGGAAGAGCTATGCCAAGTTCTTTTGCTAGGGATAATTTGGATAAAGACATCCTAGATTTCTTCCCTTGCCAGATAAAACTTCTTACTGCACTGTTAAATGATTGAATATCTTTTTCAAAGACTATGATTGGGACATTTTGTAAAATGTATAGAAGTTTTGGAAGAAGAACCATTTTATAGAGAGCTATTCTTCCGGATAGTGATATTGGTAAATTTTGCCAAATTTTCATTTTCTCACGAATGTTTGACAAAATTGGCATTACATTAAGTTTATATAGCTCTGTGGGTTTAACCGGAATCATTATTCCTAGATATCTGAATGATTCAGAGACCACTTTAAACGGGATATCTTCTATTGAGTCGGTATTCTTCCTAAGCCAATATATCTCAGATTTGGACGCATTTATTTTGTATCCCAAGAAAGAACCAAATTGATCTATTATGCTCCCAAGTTTAGGTATATTTACCTTAGTGTTTGCTATATAAAGAAGTATGTCGTCCGCATACAATGCGATCTTCATCTCATGATTACCTAACTTAATACCCTCAATAGAGTGTCTTACCATAAGCGCTAAAGATTCTATGGCTATGTTAAAGAGGAGGGGTGACAGAGGGCAGCCCTGATGCGTTCCCCTCTCAATTTCGATTTCTGGAGATAATAAATTGCAGTCAGTCTTGTTCGGGGTCCTTTGTATAAATTTTTAATAAAACTAGGGAATTTATCTTTAAACCCGAATTTATCTAGGGAAGTAAACATATGACTAAAATAGAGTGAGTCGAATGCTTTTTCGGCATCAATTGCAATTATTGCAAGGTCCGGGGCGCCCTCTGTCCTCCCTCTGCTTCCTGTCTCCCGATTCCAGAAATATTCTGTTGTCAACAAGACTTCTCTTATTTTAGCAGCTGAGTTTCGCTGGTAGAGAAACCCTGCTTGATCCGTATGAATAATATGTGTGAGACCATATTGAAGTCTACGTGCTAGAATTGAGGCCAAGATCTTATAGTCCGAATTCAAGAGAGCTATAGGCCGATAGGACTCCTTTAAGGTGGGATCTTTCCCCCCCTTGAGGAGTAGAATAGTATGTGAGGCAGAGAAACTAGGTGGTATAGCTTTACCATTGATGTAGAAATCATTACAAAGGTTACACAGATAAGGAACAATTTATTGAGCTAATATCTTATAAACCTCATTAGGAATCCCATCGGGGCCTGCTGCTTTATTCAAGGACATTTCAGAGATTGTTTTCCTAAATTCTTCTTCGGATATTGGGTTATTCAAGTTATTAATTGTTTCCACAGAAACTGTGGGGCAGTTTATTCTGCTCCAGAATTCCGCGGCTTGATCTTCATTAGCAGTTCTTGCAGAATAAAGATCCTTATAGTATTTTGTGAATACCTCTGAGATATCGTCTATTTTTGTAAAAATCTTCCCTTCATTTTGTATTTTATCAATCAGAGTAGCCTTTCTTTCTCCCTTTACTAACTTGGCTAATAATTTACCAGATTTATTCCCAAATCGATATAATTTAGCCTGAAACCTCAGATCCCTTTGTGTTTCTAGAAGCAATGCTAAGGCATCTCTCTCATCTTTGGCTTTAATATAAGTAGCCCAGTTAAAAGGTGTTTTCTGTAAAAGATATCGATTATAAGAATTAACCACATAATTAGTGGCATCTTTCTCTCTTTTCTTAAATTTTTTTGATATCATGGCGGCATATGCTATTATTTCCCCTCTGAGGACTGCTTTTGCAGCACCCCAAAAGGTTTCCGGCCGATCAATATATTCGGAATTGAAGTGAATATATTCTTTAAATTTGTCATTTAGGTGCCTTTTAAATTTTAAGTCATTTGCCAAATAGGATGGGAAGATAAATCTCGCAGGGATATTCTTTAAGCAGTTAAGTTGAAGTTCCAAAAAAATCGGGGAGTGATCAGACAGAATCATAGGTGTTATTCCTGCATTTATTATCCATGAGCATAGTCGTTCGTCTATTAAGAATAAAGAATAAATTAAACAAGTATAATCCCGTGTATCAGGGTTCTGTATCCTCCAAATATCTTTTACCGCCAGATTTGGAATAATTTTTTTAAACATGTGTTATCCTTTTTATATTTTGCTTGTTTACTATTCTGCCTTAGTCTGTCCAAGGGAGATTGTGGAGCCATATTAATATTGCCTCCCAATACCAAGTAACCTTCTGCGTAAGATAGTAAGCTAGATTGTAATAGGTTCCAAAACTCATAATCTAAAACATTGGGTGCATATATATTACATAATGTAAAAACTTGTTTAACAATTCTGATTTTCAACATCACAAATCTCCCCTCTGGATCTCTCTTAGAGTGTATTATTTCAGCGTCTGCTCTTTTACCTAGGAGGATAGCAACTCCTCTCTTCCACCTAATACTAGGTGAAGCAATTACTTCTTTAACCCAGGATCCCTTCATTTTCATGATTTCTTCCCTTTTCAAATGTGTTTCTTGCAGAAACACTCTATCTGCCTGTAGTTTTCTCATGTGTGAAATAATTGTTTTCTTTTAATAGGGGTGGAAATACCCCCTACATTCCAGGATACTAACTTAATTTTATTTGGTATCTTTATCATCTAATTCTAAACACAGAGGAAGAGTGAGAAGGAGGAATGAAGACAGGGAAAAAAAAAAAGGGGGTAGAAAGAAACTCAATTCAAGAGGGAGAGGAGAACCCTCCCCCTCTTTTCCCTTAACCTGGGGATAGTCCCTTTCCAGGGCCTGCATCTCTTTATTGTAAGCCATATTATGCCTACAGGAGTCTTGCTATGCTAAGAGTTCTAATTTTATTAAGAATTTTTACTCAGAACACACCTGCAAAAGGCCTATTTTACTGAGGAATCTAATTCCAATATGAACTTTTTGGCTTCTTGTGTGTTGTCAAAAAAATGTACCTTATCTCGGATAACTAGCTTAAGCTTTGACGGATAAATTAGTGTTGCTCGATACCCTTTCTGTATTAATTGAGTGCAGAGCGGTGCTAATTCTATTCTTTAAAGGAAGTTTCAGCTGAAAAATCCTGAAACAGTAGGATTTTAGCTCCTCCAATACTGATAGGCTGTTTTTTCCTGAATTGCTGAAGTATATTGACTTTATATAAATAATTCAAAAATCCTACTATTACCGGTCTGGGTCTGGCATTAATTTTGTTAACTGTCGGGGGTGGACCTATTCTGTGCACTCTCTCAATTACTATCTGTGTACTAGGTAACTCAAGGAGTTGAGCCAAAGTCTCTGTTATAAACAGGGTTACATTTTCATATTTTTTGCCCTCAGGTATGCCAATGATCCTAATATTGTTTCTTTGCGACTGGTTCTCGAGGTCTTCTAATCTTATCTGCATTTTTTGGATCTTGTTGTTTGTGTCCTCTATGCTAGAGCTATGTGACCCAGCAAGATACTCAAGATCCAAAACCCTTTGTTCTACCTCTTGTATTCTATTTGAGAATTGTCTGATTTCCTGAGTTAATGAGGCAATGTCCTGTTTTATTTCAGATTTCAAAGTGTCAAATTTAGGGGTTAGTGCCTCTGAAATATTGGTGACCAAATTCTGAATATTTATGACCTCGTTTGTGGGGTTTGAGTTTAATATTACTGAGTGCATCTCTGTTACGTTGTCTGAAGTGCCTTTGGGTTTTTTGTCTTTATGTCTACCCGCCATGCTTGGAGAAGAAGTCTTGAAAGAAGTGTTTAAAAATCTATCCATGTGCTAATTACGTGAGTGAAAAAAAAAATTGGAGTGAGATAGGGAACAAGCCCAAGAGAAAATAAGTGTATGTGAATTCCTAATTGGTTGAGTGTTTATATGGTACCTGCAAGCACCGTGTGTGGGGGGGGGGGGGGGAGAAATTGATCGAATTGAGTTGCTGTCTTAGAGAAAAGGGATAGAAAGTGATAAGGTGATTGTGAAAACTAAAATAAAGTGAATGTATTCAAGACTTTTCTATCAAGACACTGGTGATTCTTTATCAGTGAGCCTGAATTTTCTCTAAAGTAATCAAGTTACTCTTTTATACCAGTTGAAGCTCGCCTTTAACCTCCTACTTGCACTGTGGCCTATTCTTTTGACCTTTGACCTAAACAGCAGTTAAATCATCAACAATGTTTATTGTATGCCTGCAGAATGCCTACAATTTTGCCTCTTTGTATCGATTGCTAAGTGACAAATGTAAGTCTGTGACCTTTTATTCCGTTATTAAATTATTTAATCCCCTAATGGGGCAGTTTAGTTCAGGCAACCCTTCAGTCATTCAACCAAAACTTTTTTTTTTTTCTCCCCTTTCTCCTGCCCCAAGGGGCCGCCACTCGTCGTGTGCCCCCTACGTCCTTCCCTCAGCCCAGGAAGAAAAAAAAACCGAATACACTTAGGCCACACAGCCAGCACCACATTCAAACGAAGAGTCGGCACAGCAAAAAAAAATTAAAAAAAATTGTCAAATCCAAGACAATACCCGATATGCAGTCATAAACATATAAACCAATAAGCCAGGATAAAATTCCCTGACAAAGGAGAATCACAGATGGAACAAGTACATAAATGCATCAATATTGGACATGCAAGTCCAAGAGTAACAATAGACAATTGAAAACCCAACTATCCCCAGCAAGATCAATACTTATGGTACACTGCCCCTTTAGCATTTGGTTTAGTTCATGAAATCTACAATCAACAGCCTGCAGCGATTTTGAGGCAATAATCCAATGTGAGCCTATGAAAAAAAAGGAAGAAGTCGCAGCCTCTTTGACTTTCCTCAGAGTTAACCACCTCTAGTAGGTTATTAAGTATTGCTTGTGTCTAGTAAAATATTTAGACAGGCATAAATATTAACCCTTTGAACCTTTATATGATTCAGCTATCATCAAAAACCTGACTGGGCTAATTGATATACTTCATTTCTTCTACTTTCCCCTAGGGAATCAACATTGTCCTGCTTAGTATACTCTGAGCTATCCAGCGTGTAATCCTCTTCCCTTTGTCAATTCTGTTACAGAGAATATTGTAATAGTTTTGCTTTTCATATGAGTTCCAAAAATGAGAAGACTTATTAATATCTCATTGCTCTGCCACTTTCAATTAGTGAATGCTGCAATTTGTTCCACTTTATATCCAATTGTAGCTGTTCTGTGTATTTGCTTTATGATGTTTTTCTCTCTTTCATTTTCTATGTGTTAAAGTTAGAATTGTAAGTAAGCTGTATCTTAAAGTTAATTTCCCCATATAGTCCGGGTTATATCTTGTGTCCCTTCTTTCCTTTCTTTTCCTCTTCTTTTCCTTCTCTATCTTTCCCAAGTGAGTAATGTCCCAAAAAGAAATCCCCAGTGCAGCAAGGACCAAAAAATTATCTCCGAGCTCAAGTTAACTTACCACCCTCACTTCCGATGCTCTTGAATTTTCTCCTTCCTCGCAACGTGTTCCTCAAAGTGTCGGCCTCCTCTCACGCAGCACCGGTGGGAGAGGGGGGAAGCAGCAATCAGTCTCCGTCGTGGGGCCCCCAGGAGTGGGGTGAAGACGCCTCAGGCAACCTACTCTGGATCTACCTCCTCCCACGCAGCACCGGTGGGGGAGGAGGGAGCCAGTCGCCCAGACCTGTATCGGTCTCCTGCAGAACACAGAATGAGCGTCGGGGATCCCTGCCCAGCCACAGCGGTCGGTACTTTGTTCTTCGCACCAGTGAGGGTGCGGCTACCCGAGTGCAGAGGAGAGTTGGGAAGAGAAAACACTGCACAGGTCAGCGGGGAATACCTTTGCTTTCAGCTTGTCTCTTTTCTCACCGGGTCTGCTTGCAATGGGTAGCGAAGGTATAGCGTAGCAGGTTGTCTTTGTCTTTTCTCCTTCACTTTTTATCCCTCCTGTATAAGAGGTAGGTTTGCAGGTTCTTCCAGGCTAAGGGATATCAGGGCAGTGGGATGGAGTTCCACTGTTTGTTCCGGCAGCGTTTGTATATTGCTGTCCTGATAGCTATCCCAATTTTTCAGGGCTTGGCACGTAGATTACCGCCAGGTGCTTAGGACTAGAGTTCAATCACTCAGCTACCTGTGCTGAGCTCCTCCTCCGGAACCACCTCCCTAGAACATACCTCCAGAGCAGGAAATTTTAAACAACTTTCAACTTTTCTTCTATTATCAAATTTTCTTTGTTATCTTGGTATCTTTTGTTGAAAAGCAGGCAGGTAAGCTCCAGAGCGTGCACATGTCTTGATCACTATATGGCAGCAGTTTTGCAAGAATGTTATCCATTTGCAAGAACACTAGATGGTAGCACTAGTAACTGCCATGCAATACTCCAGACTCCTATCTAGATATCTCTTCAACAAAGATTACCACTGGAACAAAGTGAATGTGATAATAGAACTTAACTGGAAACTTAATAAAAAAAAAAGAATGCTCTTTCTAAATCACAAAAATCTTTGGGTTTATATCCCCCTTTTATAAACCTAAGTCACTATATGAGTCTATACAAACAAAATAGCATAATAGACTTGAATGATTAAGATGGCCTCTTCTTTTTAGAGCTATAGAGATAAATTAGAAAAATCAGTGCTAGATGCCCAAATAGCACAATCATTTTTTTTAAATGTTGCACGTGCTCAGGCCACGTGTTAATAAGCATATTTTTTACCTGGTTTATTGAAAAAAAATATGTATATACAAAATACATTTTACCTATGTCACAAAATGTAAATAAACCCTCCATTCAAACACATAACAGTCTCTATAAATATTACATCAATTAGCCACTATATTTTACATTGCCCAGTGCTTAAGTATATTTTGCTTTCATGAAGTTCTGCAGAACTCCTGTTCATTATAGTTTTTCATGTGCCGGTTCAGTTATTACATACATAATTTGGGTGGCTTAACGAACTGGAAAGGCCTTATATTGGACTAGAATGCCAAAGAAAAAAAACATCAAAACCATTTTAACCCCTTAAAGTGTGAATGACGACACATAGTTCTCATCAGCACAATGTATTAGCACAGATGATGAGATGACCACGTTGCGTCATGGGGGGGGGCTAAGTTTTGGAACTCATTGTGCCCCCTCTGAATTTACTCCACATCCCTAATGGGAATCCGGGGATGCTGGTGATGTCATCACGCATATCACCAAACCATAGAAAGCTGGATGTGCTTGGAAGGACCACAGCTTTTAAGGGGGCTGGGTGAAGGGGGTGGTATCCAAACCCCTCGATCTCAGCTCCCTTAAGCCCTAGAAACCCTGAAGATCAGCAATTTGAAAGTTTATTGCCTGTTCTTTCAAATAGTGTGTCTTGAGGGTTAAAGTTTAAGCAAATTTCTGTTTTTTAAATATAAACGTTTTAATGCACTTTACACATATATACCAATATAACAAGCAATCAAAAATGCCTAGAGACGACCAAGGCTCCATGTTTAAATCCCAGAAGTCCCTCTATAAAAAACCCCACTATATAAGTTTTAATAACCAGGTAATGACTGTGTTTATAGTGGTCACCTGGAGTGAATTGATGTCCATTTATAGAGGTTCATGGGCACTCTTATATACAGATCAAAGATAAATAACTATATCAAAAGGCCCATTTTTATATGAGGATAACCCATTCTTTTTACTATAGAGTTTAGGGGAACAAAACAAAACACACACACACACTATTGTTATAATTTGTTTACTAACATTTTAATTTAAGAATGCATTTTTTTCACACTTTTTGTTGTTGGTTTCTTGCATGTCATGATATATACATAAAGTAATGGCATAGTTAGAATCTGCTCGGTCTCTAGAAAAAAAAAATTGTGTTGTCTTCTCACTGAAAAATGAGTAGGGCAACATCTAAAAATTGCAACACAGCTCAGCACATGGGTGGCATTCAAATCAACTGATCATTTTCAAAATATTAAGCTAAGGTGACCTTTAACAGACATAGTACTCTCTATTCAAAATCACAGAAAACAGCTAATAGGAGTATGTTGTCAACTATGCCACATGTCATCAGAAGCATAGATTGATTCAGAAAAAAAAGTGGACTTATCTTGGCCCTACAAACCAACACCATATCACACAACAAACATTCTCTGTATGCATCTTCCATTTTATGCAATATGGCGAAAAGAGTCAAGAGCTGACCAGTCCCAGCAGATCCAGGCCACTGGGAGATCTCCTGGTGTAAAGGTAGGCCAAAGCACTTCTTGAGTACAATGCATGTTGCATAAAAGCAAATTACAGGTTGAAGTTTTTTTTCAAGCATGGCTTGACCCATTTGGATGCCATAAATAGAAAAATAAAGGGGAGAGAAGCACTATTGGGCACACTCTAAGACCATACAGGGAGGGTGTATTAGGTTAGGCAGAGGAAGAGTAAGGAGTGGGTCAATTGAAAACATAACTTTTAATAAATTAATATTGATAAAAAGTAAAAGACATATTAAAATTAGTTAAAAGACACCTTAGCTCCCAGTGTGTTGCAAATACTGAAACAGAAGTTATGAAGCAGCGGTCTAAAGACCGCTACTCCATAACCTGTCCGCCTGCTCTGAGGCGGCGGACAGAAATCAACCCGATCGAATACGATCGGGTTGATTGACACCCCCTGCTAGAGACCGATTGGCTGCGAATCTGCAGGGGGTGGCATTGAACCAGCAGTTCACAAGAACTGCTAGTGCAAGGATAAATGCCGACAGCATATGCTGTCAGCATTTATTGATGTGCAGCAGACATGATACGCTATATATTGTATCATGTCCGCTCGCACATTAATAGATTGACCCCTTAATGTTAACTGTAAAATAGAAGGGGATTTTGATGAGTTCATAATGTGCTATTGAAAGTATATTTGTCACTGTTACTTATTGACCAATACCGTGGCATAAGAGTGTTGAATGAAAATAGGAATTATGTTTTTGAAATAACTTTATCCCTCTAACCCAAACAGTTAATGTGATGAGAATGCGCTACACCATTCAGCCATAGTCAGCGTTAATATTGATTGGACCACTACGTACTATTACATAGAACACCAAATAGTAAAAGTAAGACAGTAAATATACAATCTCAATAATGTTTTAGTTTGAGACATACAATCCATACTCATAACAAATAACACCAGTGTTTACAATACACTCCTCTCTGTCGGACTGGATAACCTATAGGGGTGTGATAGCGCTGACTAGTTTCTGATTTGATGACGAATGGTCAACGCCTATGGAACTGTCAGGATAGAATTCTTCAACCCGTGATTGGGCAATACTACCCAGATGACATTTTTTGAATAGCAAAATTGATTGGCTGCCTGCTTGATAAAAGAGAGGAGTTGTGGGGCGGCCAATGCTTTTGAAAAAGCAGTGGCGAAACACGCAATAGGCGTTCGCACTGCTCCCTGTTGTGTATATTGTCAATGTTGAAATATAGGATTCGCTGTAACTGTGTTTACACAGTACCGGATTATAGTTCAATGATGGAATAACTTTAATAATATTTTTTTAGTAGAATAAGCACAGGGATACCAGTTCTCTTAAATAATTACATAGAGGCATTGCGACAGTATAGATTAGCCCTTGTGGCTCCCTGGTAAAAAGGGACCTTTTCTGTCGCAGTGCACTGTGTGATGGGGTTAGTCATACTGGTTGTGCTTATCTAAATTGATCTGATAATCCGGTTCCTCTATAGCATAAAATAGGATTTGCAACACACTGGCAGCAGACATGTGTATATGTATTTTAACTAATTTTAATGTATCTTTCACTTTTTATCAGTATTAATTTATTAAAAGTTATGTTTTAATTTGACCCACTCCTTCCTCTTCCTCTGTGTAACCTAATACACCCTTCCTGTATGGTCTTGGAGTGTGCCCCATAGTGCTTCTCTCCCCTTTATTTTACTATTTAATACATTTTTCTACCCTAGGAGGGACTGGGTTGTGTGTATTTAACCACTTTTTTCCTGACTACCATTATGGTTTTTGTATCCCATTTGGATGCCAACCGCATAAAAATAAATGCACGCTCTTTTTTAAATCTACTCAAATATAGTTACCCTCTTGCACCAATAGGACATATACGTATGTCATGCTGTACATAGCTCATTGTACTACATGCTGAATATATATGTCTGACCTTCAGGCAGCCCATGCAATCTCAGTTGTCAAGTGACAGCTGAGAGCTGCTTTTCCTGGGCTGCAGGCACCTCTCTTCAAACGGTAACGGAGCATGGTCAGTGTTCAATTACCATATGAAGGTAGATTGCCAGATCGTTACAGACAGCGACACGGTTTGTGTCACTGTCTGTAACAATCATCTATTTGTGATGGCGGGAGGTTTGGGAGGAATAGAGGGAGGTGGGTGGCTGACATGCACAGAGGGGAAGGAGTGGGAGGGAGGGGGCGGCACCGTACCTACAGAGAAAGAGTTTGGAAGGGAGAGGACACTACGCTACATAAAAATGGGGAATCAGGGTGGGGGCCTATATAATGATTGTGGGGAGACCCCTACACTACAGAAAAACAATAAAAAATAATAAAAAATAAATTGTAAAAAATATATAAACTGGGTACTGACAGACAGCTGTCAGTACCTAAGATGGTCAACACCAATAGGAGGAGGGTTAGAGAGCTGTTTGGGAGGGATCAGGGAGGTGGGAGGGTAAAGGGGGATCCTACACTGCAGAAAACAAATAAATAAATAGAATTAATAAGAGTGTGGGTGTGGGGGGAGAGAGCTGTTTGGGAGGGATCAGGGAGGTGGGAGGATAAAGGGGGATCCTACACTGCAGAAAACAAATAAATAAATAGAATTAATAAGAGTGTGGGTGTGGGGGGAGAGAGCTGTTTGCGAGGGATCAGGGAGGTGAGAAGTGTCAGATGTGAGTGTAATCTCTGAATTAAAATATTATTACGCTTACCAGCTAACTAGTTAACCCCATCACTGCCAGGAATGTCAGAAGTGTGGTACACAGCTGCAAATAGAGGCCTTCTAAATGCTAAAAACTAATTGAAAAGCCATGCATGTCAGCTATTTCTGAAGAGGAGAACCATTTGTCTTATGTGTGCAGTAGTTGTGAGTCATTTCAGTGAAAACCCCAAAGATGGTGAAAAAGTTAAAAAAAATAATAATATGGGGATGAAAGGATATGAGATGGCGCTAAATAAGATTCAAATCTATAAAGTGTTTCTCACTAGAAAACTAGTACTGGTGTGAAGGTTATTAATAACTACTATTAACTTAAAACATATAATTAGAACATATAAACCAAGCAATTATACCAAGCATATATTAAACCTGAGATTATATAAAATTATATAAAATATAAATACATTTATAAAATATAGATAAAATGAATTCTAATCAAAGTTCATAAAGAATTTGTGTCAGGTGAAAAATCCTCAATCCAGATAAGTGAAATACGTCAGAAGAAAGTGTTCCACACCCAATCAGATGTACACTTACTTTCAAAACCCTCAATCGATATGAGATAAGTGGATGGTATGTGGTGTCGATCAAGCACCTCCCAGAGTATGGATCAAATAGTCTGTGTGTCATGGAATCCTCAAGTATCACTGTTTGTAATGGCAGAAACTTCCAGTCACCCTCCAAACAACTTACCCTCCGTATCCAAGCCATTATATTTCACAGACCGGGGAAGAGAAAGAACAAGCCAAAAGAGGCTAATAGTGTTATATTGTTTATTCAGGTTTAAAACAAAACAAACAGGAGAATATTAAACTCACAATGTTCAACCTCAATAATATGAGGTATCAGTACAGCATACATTCCCAATACAAGTTTGAGACTCCAGCAAATCACCAGTTTCCCAATACAGCAATTCATCAATTAGACAGATACGCTGGAAAACTGACAAAAATATTGATCCCTATTAAGGGGAGGCTATCTGCCTCTTAACTCCTAACCTTACGCGTTTTGAAGGGTGTATAAAGTTAATCGTTCCCCTTCTTCATCAGAGGTGTCTAACGTTGCGGTGTATCTCTCTTTTATACACCGCTATGAGGCTTCGATACTGAGTCATCCCGGGTTTCCGGGAGTGTTCCAGGAATGACGTAATCAGCGTATGCATCATTGCGTAAACTGACAGTCGCACTTAGCAATCTGTTGTCATAGACGCACCGCTGATTATTCTCTGTCACATTCCACAGGAACAAGGCAACCCCCCAATAATTCATATATGTGCATTCTATATTTCAATCACTGGTGAATTATTTATAGTATAACTTACGTATTTCACAATAAATGGATGGGACAAGATTTAAGGTTTAGTAAACCTTCAGTCATTATATAAAATACAGATACCTAACATTAATACATTGTTAATAACACATATATATATATATATATCTATATATATATATATATATATATATATATATATATATATATATATATATATATATATAAAAATATATCTAAAACAAACCTTCAGTCAATTTCTAAGATACTCAAACCTAACACAGATAAATTATTAATAGTATATATAAATATACATAACTTTCATTATATTAATATACTCATAATTCATAAAAATACATATGTTTATATACATAAAAACCAATACAAAAAAAAAATATTTCATGTTAAGTAGTTTCTAAAAAATCCTTTAAAAGCTGTTTAAAAGATAATAAAAAGAGTAGTTATGAATTCAGAATATGTTATTCAATAAGTAATTATTTTTTTTTTAATATGATTTAATTTGGTGGCGAAACGGTGGCATGAAATATACCAAAATAGGCCTAGATCAATACATTGGGTTGTCTCCTAAAATATATATATAGTTTTGATATGTAAATAAAAAAAAAGTTATATTTCTGTTAAAATGGAGTGGTCGCAGAAATGCTAAAAATATTACTTCACATCAATATAAAATTTTTGCATTTTTAACTTACAGAATTAGTGTAACAATCTAAATTTATTAAAATATTGTAATCCATTTATTTGCGTTAATATAAAAGACTCTACTGAAATATTACCTTGCTAACAATGACAAGACTAGCTAATAATAATCAAATTAGATTTGTGTCCCTAGTTTATTCCTATGAACTAAACCATACATTACATAGTTTTGGATAAACCAACTAGGATCACAATATGCTGGTATGCAATTATGAGTTATGTTCAATGTTTCGTCTCAACAAAAGAATTTGAAAGTTGCCTAAGGTTCTACTATTCAAAAGATCATAACTTGAGAGTAAAGCTATTTATTTCTAGAGATGTTTTTAAACATGACATGCACGTCAGGCCTGTTTATATTCTTTTTTTTCCCCCTACTGGACGAATGCCAGGGGCGTCGCCCAGGAGTTGCCAAATCATTAGGCAATTAGCAATGACAATAGATAGTACATGTTCTGTAGTAACCGCTATAAAGAGCTGCTGATTTAAATAATGAGTAGTAAATGATGTTTTCTTTTCTAAAATAAAAATATATTACTTTCTGAAAAAAAACAAATGGCTAATTCCAGTTTCTTAGTAGAAGAGTTAGAAGTTGTTAGAAGTTCAGTTGCAAAAGTAAGTTCCACAGGAAATTATATATTTCCTGGAAAGCAGAAGTTAAGCATATGAGAAAATGTTATACAGGGATCAAAAAAATTCTTGATAACTAAGGCCTAGATTTGGAGTTCGGCGGTAAAAGGGCTGTTAACGCTCCGCGGGCTTTTTTCTGGCCGCACCATAAATTTAACTCTGGTATCGAGAGTTTAATCAAATGCTGCGTTAGGCTCCAAAAAAGGAGCGTAGAGCATTTTTACCGCAAATGCAACTCTCGATACCAGAGTTGCTTACGGACACGGCCGGCCTCAAAAACGTGCTCGTGCACGATTCTCCCATAGGAAACAATGGGGCTATTTGAGCTGTAAAAAAACCTAACACCTGCAAAAAAGCAGCGTTCAGCTCCAAACGCAGCCCCATTGTTTCCTATGGGGAAACACTTCCTACGTCTGCACCTAACACTCTAACATGTACCCCGAGTCTAAACATCCCTACCCTTACACTTATTAACCCCTAATCTGCCAACCCCGCTATCGCTGACCCCTGCATATTTTTTTTAACCCCTAATCTGCCGCTCCGTAAACCGCCGCCACCTACGTTATCCCTATGTACCCCTAATCTGCTGCCCTAACATCGCCGACCCCTATATTATATTTATTAACCCCTAATCTGCCCCCCTCAACGTCGCCGACACCTGCCTACACTTATTAACTCCTAATCTGCCGAGCGGACCTGAGCGCTACTATAATAAAGTTATTAACCCCTAATCCGCCTCACTAACCCTATCATAAATAGTATTAACCCCTAATCTGCCTTCCCTAACATCGCCGACACCTACCTTCAATTATTAACCCCTAATCTTCCGAGCGGAGCTCACCGCTATTCTAATAAATGGATTAACCCCTAACGCTAAGTCTAACCCTAACACTAACACCCCCCTAAATTAAATATAATTTACATCTAACGAAATAAATTAACTCTTATTAAATAAATGATTCCTATTTAAAGCTAAATACTTACCTGTAAAATAAACCCTAATATAGCTACAATATAAATTATAAATATATTATAGCTATTTTAGGATTAATATTTATTTTACAGGCAACTTTGTATTTATTTTAACCAGGTACAATAGCTATTAAATAGTTAAGAACTATTTAATAGTTACCTAGTTAAAATAATAACAAATTTACCTGTAAAATAAATCCTAACCTAAGATATAATTAAACCTAACACTACCCTATCAATAAAATAATTAAATAAACTACCTACAATTAACCTAACACTACACTATCAATAAATTAATTAAACACAATTCCTACAAATAAATACAATTAAATAAACTAGCTAAAGTACAAAAAATAAAAAAGAACTAAGTTACAGAAAATAAAAAAATATTTACAAACAAAAGAAAAATATTACAACAATTTTAAACTAATTACACCTACTCTAAGCCCCCTAATAAAATAACAAAGCCCCCCAAAATAAAAAATTCCCTACCCTATTCTAAATTAAAAAAATTACAAGCTCTTTTACCTTACCAGCCCTGAACAGGGCCCTTTGCGGGGCATGCCCCAAGAATTTCAGCTCTTTTGCCTGTAAAAGAATAAATACAATACCCCCCCCCCCAACATTACAACCCACCACCCACATACCCCTAATCTAACCCAAACCCCCCTTAAATAAACCTAACACTAAGCCCCTGAAGATCTTCCTACCTTGTCTTCACCATCCAGGTTCACCGATCCGTCCTGAAGAGCTCCTCCGATGTCCTGATCCAAGCCCAAGCGGGGGCTGAAGAGGTCCATGATCCGGTCAAAGTCTTCATCCAAGCGGGGCAGAAGAGGATCTTCCATCCGATTGAAGTCATCATCCAGGCGGCATCTTCTATGGTCTTCCATCCGGAGCGAAGCGGCAGGATCCTGAAGACCTCCAGCGCGGAACATCCATCCGGACCGACGACTGAACGACGAATGACTGTTCCTTTAAGGGACGTCATCCAAGATGGCGTCCCTCGAATTCCGATTGGCTGATAGGATTCTATCAGCCAATCGGAATTAAGGTAGGAATTTTCTGATTGGCTGATGGAATCAGCCAATCAGAATCTAGTTCAATCCGATTGGCCGATCCAATCAGCCAATCAGATTGAGCTCGCATTCTATTGGCTGATCGGAACAGCCAATAGAATGCGAGCTCAATCTGATTGGCTGATTGGATCAGCCAATCGGATTGAACTTGATTCTGATTGGCTGATTCCATCAGCCAATCAGAAAATTCCTACCTTAATTCCGATTGGCTGATAGAATCCTATCAGCCAATCGGAATTCGAGGGACGCCATCTTGGATGACGTCCCTTAAAGGAACAGTCATTCGTCGTTCAGTCGTCGGTCCGGATGGATGTTCCGCGCTGGAGGTCTTCAGGATCCTGCCGCTTCGCTCCGGATGGAAGACCATAGAAGATGCCGCCTGGATGATGACTTCAATCGGATGGAAGATCCTCTTCTGCCCCGCTTGGATGAAGACTTTGACCGGATCATGGACCTCTTCAGCCCCCGCTTGGGCTTGGATCAGGACATCGGAGGAGCTCTTCAGGACGGATCGGTGAACCTGGATGGTGAAGACAAGGTAGGAAGATCTTCAGGGGCTTAGTGTTAGGTTTATTTAAGGGGGGTTTGGGTTAGATTAGGGGTATGTGGGTGGTGGGTTTTAATGTTGGGGGGGGGGTTATTGTATTTATTCTTTTACAGGCAAAAGAGCTGAAATTCTTGGGGCATGCCCCGCAAAGGGCCCTGTTCAGGGCTGGTAAGGTAAAAGAGCTTGTAATTTTTTTAATTTAGAATAGGGTAGGGAATTTTTTATTTTGGGGGGCTTTGTTATTTTATTAGGGGGCTTAGAGTAGGTGTAATTAGTTTAAAATTGTTGTAATATTTTTCTTTTGTTTGTAAATATTTTTTTATTTTCTGTAACTTAGTTCTTTTTTATTTTTTGTACTTTAGCTAGTTTATTTAATTGTATTTATTTGTAGGAATTGTGTTTAATTAATTTATTGATAGTGTAGTGTTAGGTTAATTGTAGGTAGTTTATTTAATTATTTTATTGATAGGGTAGTGTTAGGTTTAATTATATCTTAGGTTAGGATTTATTTTACAGGTAAATTTGTTATTATTTTAACTAGGTAACTATTAAATAGTTCTTAACTATTTAATAGCTATTGTACCTGGTTAAAATAAATACAAAGTTGCCTGTAAAATAAATATTAATCCTAAAATAGCTATAATATAATTATAATTTATATTGTAGCTATATTAGGATTTATTTTACAGGTAAGTATTTAGCTTTAAATAGGAATCATTTATTTAATAAGAGTTAATTTATTTCGTTAGATGTAAATTATATTTAACTTAGGGGGGTGTTAGTGTTAGGGTTAGACTTAGCGTTAGGGGTTAATACATTTATTAGAATAGCGGTGAGCTCCGCTCGGAAGATTAGGGGTTAATAATTGAAGGTAGGTGTCGGCGATGTTAGGGAGGGCAGATTAGGGGTTAATACTATTTATGATAGGGTTAGTGAGGCGGATTAGGGGTTCATAACTTTATTATAGTAGCGCTCAGGTCCGCTCGGCAGATTAGGGGTTAATAAATGTAGGCAGGTGTCGGCGACGTTGAGGGGGGCAGATTAGGGGTTAATAAATATAATATAGGGGTCGGCGGTGTTAGGGGTAGCAGATTAGGGGTACATAGGGATAACGTAGGTGGCGGCGATTTGCGGTCGGAAGATTAGGGGTTAATTATTTTAAGTAGCTGGCGGCGACGTTGTGGGGGGCAAGTTAGGGGTTAATAAATATAATATAGGGGTCGGCGGGGTTAGGGGCAGCAGATTAGGGGTACATAAGTATAACGTAGGTGGCGGTCGGCAGATTAGGGGTTAAAAATTTTAATCGAGTGGCGGCGATGTGGGGGGACCTCGGTTTAGGGGTACATAGGTAGTTTATGGGTGTTAGTGTACTTTAGGGTACAGTAGTTAAGAGCTTTATGAACCGGCGTTAGCCAGAAAGCTCTTAACTCCTGCTATTTTCAGGCGGCTGGAATCTTGTCGTTAGAGCTCTAACGCTCACTTCAGAAACGACTCTAAATACCAGCGTTAGAAAGATCCCATTGAAAAGATAGGCTACGCAAATGGCGTAGGGGGATCTGCGGTATGGAAAAGTCGCGGCTGAAAAGTGAGCGTTAGACCCTTTAATCACTGACTCCAAATACCAGCGGGCGGCCAAAACCAGCGTTAGGAGCCTCTAACGCTGGTTTTGACGGCTACCGCCGAACTCCAAATCTAGGCCTAAGTAAAGCTGAAACAGAAAACCCAAACCATAAATAAACATAAATGTTATTACCTTAGGGCCAGATTAGAAAAGGTGTTGCTATACCAGTTAAGCGCGAGCAATAAGGGGTTTAATGAGGCTGTTTGGGCAAGTTTGGTTTTCTGCTTGTATTATAAGTTGAAAGTAAATGCGATCTCTTCAGAGCAATTTAAGTTAACACAACGAGGCCTCAGAGCTATGGTTAACTGTTTCGCAAAACAAAAACATCTCATAAAACATATCAAAAATACATTACAAAGTACAGTTACACTCATAATAACACCATCTAATAAAAATTATTAAAAAATATTATTGCACTAAAAGGTAATAAGGGCTCAAAGATATGAGGCCTCAGGTGTTAGGAAAAAAAGGCAGGCAAAGGGCTTTAACCCCTTAACGACACGCGTCGTACAGGGTACGTCTTGCACAAACTGGTCTTTAAAGACCAGCGACGTACCCTGTACGACGTTGGGGTTGAAAGCGGCTGGAAGCGATCCTGATCGCTTCCAGCCGCTTTCCGGTTATTGTAGTGATGCCTCGATATCGAGGCATCACTGCAATAACATTTTTCCCCATCCGATGCAGAGAGAGCCACTCTGTGGCCCTCTCTGCACCGGACATCGATGCCGCGATCGTTGGTGGGTGGGAGCAGACGTGGGAGGCGGGTGGGCGGCGATCGATGATGACCGGTGGGCGGGATCGTGGGCGGGATCGTGGGCGGGATTGCTGGGGGGCGCGCACGGACGCGCGCGCGTGCACAGGGGAGGCGGGCGGGCGCGTGCACGGGGAGGGAGCGGGTGGGAACCGTTACACTATGGAACAGTGGTTTATATTTAGAGGGAGAGAGGGGGGATAAATATGTTAATCGAAGGGATCTGGGAGGGGGTGGGGGTTTAGTCTTGGGGGGGGGAAGCTACACTACAGAAAAGTGGGGAAAAATTAAAAAATATACTTTAAAAAAAAATATATTTTTTTTGTAAACTGGGTACTGGCAGACAGCTGCCAGTACCCAAGATGGCTCCCAATAATGTAGAGGGGGAGGGTTAGAGAGCTGTTTGGGGGGGGATCAGGGAGGTTTGGGGCTAAGAGGGATCCTACACAGCAGCATATGTAAATATGCTCCCAAAAAAAAAAAGAAAAAAAAAAAAGATACCTTTTATTTTAGTACTGGCAGACTTTCTGCCAGTACTTAAGATGGCGGGGACAATTGTGGGGTGGGGGAGGGAAGAGAGCTGTTTGGGAGGGATCAGTGGGTCTGATGTGTCAGGTGGGAGGCTGATCTCTACACTAAAGCTAAAATTAACCCTGCAAGCTCCCTACAAGATCCCTAATTAACCCCTTCACTGCTAGCCATAATACACGTGTGATGTGCAGCGGCATTTAGCAGCCTTCTAATTACCAAAAAGCATTGCCAAAGCCATATATGTCTGCTATTTCTGAACAAAGGGGATACCAGAGAAGCATTTACAACCATTTGTGCTATAATTGCACAAGCTGTTTGTAAATAATTTCAGTGAGAAACCTAAAATTGCGAAAAAAATTACGTTTTTTTTTAATTTGATCGCATTTGGCGGTGAAATGGTGGCATTAAATTTACCAAAATGGGCCTAGATCAATACTTTGGGTTGTCTACTACACTACACTAAAGCTAAAATTAACTCTACAAGCTCCCTACATGCTCCCTAATTAACCCCTTCACTGCTGGGCATAAAACACGTGTGGCACGCAGTGGCATTTAGCAGCCTTCTAATTACCAAAAAGCAACGCCAAAGCCATATAAGTCTGCTATTTCTGAACAAAGGGGATCCCAGAGAAGCACTTACAACCATTTATGCCATAATTGCACAAGTTGTTTGTAAATAATTTCTGTGAGAAACCTAAAGTTTGTGAAAAAGTGAACATTTTTTTTTATTTGATCGCATTTGGCGGTGAAATGGTGGCATGAAATATACCAAAATGGGCCTAGATCAATACTTTGGGATGTCTTCTAAAAAAAAATATATACATGTCAAGGGATATTTAGGTATTCCTGACAGATATCAGGGTTCCAATGTAACTAGCGCTCATTTTGAAAAAAAGTGGTTTTGAAATAGCAAAGTGCTACTTGTATTTATGGCCCTATAACTTGCAAAAAAAGCAAAGAATATGTAAACATTGGGTATTTCTAAACTCAGGACAAATTTTAGAAACTATTTAGCATGGTTGTTTTTTGGTGGTTGTAGATGTGTAACAGATTTTGGGGGTCAAAGTTAGAAAAAGTGTGTTTTTTTCCATTTTTTCCTCATATTTTATAATATTTTTAATAGTAAATTATAAGATATGATGAAAATAATGGTATCTTTAGAAAGTCCATTTAGTGGCGAGAAAAACGGTATATAATATGTGTGGGTACAGTAAACGAGTAAGAGGAAAATTACAGCTAAACACAAACACCGCAGAAATGTAAAAATAGCCCTGGTCCTTAAGGGAAAGAAATTTAAAAATGGCCGTGTCCTTAAGGGGTTAACATAGAGATACATACATATACATGTCTAAATAACATAATTTATGTAATTAATTTCTTTCATATTGGCAAGAGTCCATGAGCTAGTGACGTATGGGATATACAATCCTACCAGGAGGGGCAAAGTTTACCAAACCTCAAAATGCCTATAAATACACCCCTCACCACACCCACAATTCAGTTTAACGAATAGTCAAGTAGTGGGGTGATAAAGAAAGGAGTAAAAAGCATCAACAAAGAAATTTGGAAATAATTGTGCTTTATACAAAAAAAATCATAACCACCATAAAAAGGGTGGGTCTCTGTCATACTCTGCAAGGGAGCAGGTTCAGGAGTTGGGAGCAGTTGTGCAGAGGTGTCAGGTTCTGGGGTTAAAGTTGTGTTTTGTCTGTGTGAGTCTTTCCTTTTTGGCATAATTAAATAGGTACAAGGTTTTAGGAAATAAAGGTGATGGTTTTATTGATAGGATAATTAGCAATGCAGAGATATGCAAATTATATAAGGCAAAGTCTATAGGCTGTAAACTGGAACTCTGTAGTATCAGGCAGGAATGCAGATCTTTGTAATAACAGACAGGATACTTGGATATGCTGTAGACTGGAACTCTGTAATAACAGGCAGTATACTTGCATATGCTGTAGACTGGAACTCTGTAATAACAGGCAGGATACTTGCATATTCTGTAGTCTGGAACTCTGTAATAGGCAGGAATGCAGATCTTTATAATAACAGGCAGATACTTGCAAATGCTGTAGTCTGGAACTCTGTAATAACAGGCAGGAATGTAGACCTTTGTAATAACAGGCAGGATACTTGCATATGCTGTAGACTGGATCACTGTAGTAACATACAGGAATTCAGATCTTTGTAATAACAGGCAGGATACTTGCATATGCTGTAGACTGGAACTCTGAAGCAGTCCTTAGGAAATATCAGGGGATTAGCCAAGATCAATTGCCAGGAAATCAGTCCAGAAACGGAACACAGTGCCAAGGGAAAATCAAGAAGAGCAGTCTGTAAATGAAGCAGAAATCAGGCACCAGCAAATCCAACAAATCTGTATTCACTCAGGAAAAAGGACCAGAGGGTCTGTCAGAGTATAACACTCAATGTCAAGGCCCAGAACTGCAAGCAAACCTCACAAATATAGCAGGCTGCTGATTATATGAATTGTTTCAGCTGGTAAGCAGGTGGAGCCAGAGAGCCAAAGTTGCAGCAAACAGAAAAACCCAATATTCTTAGCGTGTTATGAAGCCATCTGGTGGCAAAGAGGTAAGACAACAGGCTGGGAAAGAACAGCAGCAGAAATAGAAACAGGTCTCAGGTTCAATTCTAGGCTGGATCATGACAGTACCCCCTCCTCAAGGACCCCCTCCTGGGTGGACTTAGCATACTCGTATAACTTCAGATCTTTGATGCGTACCAGAGTGCCATCAGAGGCATATGTACAATCAGGGGGTATTATCTTTTTTGAAGGGCTCTCCAGAAGAGAATTCTGGGGACTGGAATTAGTATAGAGGGCCCCAACAGGACTGCTCTTTGGTTTCTTTGCAGTTCTAGGCTTGTAGGTTCTGAAGAGGTGGGTCTGAGGAAGAGGAGGTAAAGGACCATTTTTCTGAACAGCAGTTTGAAGCACTGTCCATTCAGTGTCAGAATCAGTATCATCTTCAATGGTAGAATAGTTAGACATTTCTTCTGAAATGCACAAAGATAAGAATGTAGCTGCATTTGGTAGGCAAGTCTCTGGATTAGTAGTACTAGGATTCTGTGGATGACATGTTAGTACTTCACAGGAATCAGAGTCTTTGGAAGGTGCAGTCCTAGTCTGATCAAATTGGGGATGTAAAATAGAACCCATGCAGAGCTCATCGCCAGAGGAATCCGAAGTGGGATTAAAGTTTGACTTCCTCTCTGTAGCCTGTCCATTTGATGACTCAGGATTTAGAAGTAGAGACCCAGGAACAGAATTGTTAGGGGGTCTCACTGGACAAAAAGATATTACATGCCCAGTAGCTCCACAACAGAAACATAAGCCATTAGTTCTCCTTCTGGTCATTTCATGAGTGGTAAGAGGGGTTGATATCCTCCTTTGGATTGGTAAGTGGGGTAGTGGACACAGGAGTAGGAGTGCCCAACCCAGAATTTTTTATTGATAAAGTCTTTCAGGCTATCCTGTAAAGTCTGGAATCCTGCAGTGAAATCTTGGATAAGTGACTTCAATGCATCCGGAAGGGATTTTAGAATTTGGTTAAGTTGTAGTAGATGAGAGTCCACAGACAAAATTCTCTCTGACATTTTAGTCAAAGAATGGATCACCTCTGCACGCTCCGATGTAAGGCCTTGACATTCTGTCATACTCTGCAAGGGAGCAGGTCCCGGAGTTGGGAGCTGTTGTGCAGAGGTGTCAGGTTCTGGGGTTAAAGTTGTGTTTTGTCTGCGTGAGTCTTTCCTTTTTGGCATAATTAAACAGGTACAAGGTTTTAGGAAATAAAGGTGATGGTTTTATTGATAGGATAATTAGCAATGCAGAGATATGCAAATTATATAAGGCAAAGTCCATAGGCTGTAGACTGGAACTCTGTAGTATCAGGCAGGAATGCAGATCTTTGTAATAACAGGCAGGATACTTGCATATGCTGTAGACTGGAACTCTGTAATAACAGGCAGGAATGCAGATCTTTGTAATAACAGGCAGGATACTTGCATATGCTGTAGTCTGGACCTCTGTAATAACAGACAGGAATGCAGATCTTTGTAATAACAGGCAGGATACTTGCATATGCTGTAGTCTGGAACTCTGTAATAACAGGCAGGAATGCAGACCTTTGTAATAACAGGCAGGATACTTGCATATGCTGTAGACTGGATCACTATAGTAACAGACAGGAATGCAGATCTTTGTAATAACAGGCAGGATACTTGCATATGCTGTAGACTGAAACTCTGAAGCAGTCCTTAGGAAATATCAGGGGATTAGCCAAGATCAATTGCCAGGAAATCAGTCCAGAAACGGAACACAGTGCCAAGGGAAAATCAAGAAGAGCAGTCTGTAAATGAAGCAGAAATCAGGCACCAGGAAATCCAACAAATCTGTATTCACTCAGGAAACAGGACCAGAGGGTCTGTCAGAGTATAACACTCAATATCAAGGCCCAGAACAGCAAGCAAACCTCCCAAATATAGCAGGCTGCTGATTATATGATTTGTTTCAGCTGGTAAGCAGGTGGAGCCAGAGAGCCAAAGTTGCAGCAAACAGAAAAACCCAATATTCTTAGCCTGTGATAAAGCCTTCTGGTGGCAAAGAGGTA
This sequence comes from Bombina bombina, assembly GCF_027579735.1. Taxonomy (NCBI): domain Eukaryota; kingdom Metazoa; phylum Chordata; class Amphibia; order Anura; family Bombinatoridae; genus Bombina; species Bombina bombina. The sequence continues at coordinate 95,324,865 of NC_069507.1, forward strand.
AGACAACAGGCTGGGAAAGAACAGCAGCAGAATTAGAAACAGGTCCCAGGTTCAATTCTAGGCTGGATCATTACAGTCTCATGGACTCTTGCCAATATGAAAGAAATTAATTTATCAGGTAAGTTTTTACATAAATTATGTTTTCTTTCATGTAATTGGCAATAGTCCATGAGCTAGTGCCGTATGGGATAATAATACCCAAGATGTGGAACTCCACAGAAGAGTCACTAGACAGGGAGGGATAAAATAATAACAGCCATTTTCCACTGAAAAAAATAAATCCACAACCCAAAATATAAGTTTATTCTCATAATGAAAAGAAAAAACTCAAAAACTCAAACATAAGCAGAGGAATCAAACTGAAACAGCTGCCTGAAAAACTTTTCTACCAAAAACTGCTTGCGAAGAAGCAAATACATCAAAACCATAGAATTTATTAAATGTATGCAAAGAAGACCAAGTTGCTGCTTTGCAAATCTGATCAACTGAAGCTTCATTCTTAAAAGCCCATGAAGTGGAGACTGATCTAGTAGAATGAGCTGTAATTCTCTGAGGTGGGGCCTGACCCGACTCCAAATAAGCCTGATGAATCAAAAGCTTTAACCAAGATGCCAAAGAAATGTCAGAAATCTTCTGAACTTTCCTAGAACCAGAAAAGATAACAAATAGACTAGAAGTATTCCTGAAATCTTTAGTAGCTTCAACATAATATTTCAAAGCTCTTACCACATCCAAAGAATATAAGGATCTCTCCAAAGAATTCTTAGGATTAGGACACAAAGAAGGAGCAACAATTTATCTATTAATGTTGTTAGAATTCACAACCTTAGGTAGAAATTTAAATTAAGTCCGCAAAACTGCCTTATACTGATGGAAAATCAGAAAAGGAGATTCACAAGAAAGAACAGATAATTCAGAAACTCTTCTAGCAGAAGAGATGACCAAAAGGAACAACACTTTCCAAGAAAGTAGTTTAATGTCCAAAGAATGCATAGGCTCAAATGGAGGAGCCTGTAAAGCCTTCAAAACCAAATTAAGACTCCAAGGAGGAGAGATTGATTTAATGACAGGCTTGATACGGACCAAAGCCTATTTGAAACATTGAATATGAGGAAGCTTAGCAATCTTTCTGTGAAATAAAACAGAAGGAGCAGAGATTTGTCCCTTCAAGGAACTTGCAGACAAACCCTTATCCAAACCATCCTGAAGAAACTGTAAAATTCTAGGAATTCTAAAAGAATGCCAGGAGAATTTATGAGAAGAAGAATTTATGAGAAGAACACCATGAAATATAAGTCTTCCAAACTCGATAATAAATCTTCCTAGAAACAGATTTAAGAGCCGTAACATTAATAGTATTAATAGTATTATTAGTATTAATCATTGAGTCAGAGAAACCTCTATGACTAAGCACTAGGCGTTCAATTTCCATACCTTCAAATTTAATGATTTGAGATCCTGGTGGAAAAATGGACCTTGAGACAGAAGGTCTGACCTTAATGGAAGTGGCTAAGGTTGGCAACTGGACATCCGAACAAGATCAGCATACCAAAACCTGTGAGGCCATGCTGGAGCTACCAGCAATACAAACTATTGTTCCATGATGATCTTGGAAATCACTCTTGGAAGAAGAACCAGAGGCAGGAAGATATAAGCAGGTTGGTAACACCAAGGAACTGCTAACGCATTCACCGCTTCCACCTGAGGATCCCTGGACCTGGACAGGTACCTGGGTAGTTTCTTGTTTATAGATGGGAAGCCATCAGATCTATTTCTGGAAGACCCCACATCTGAACAATCTGAGAAAACACATCTGGTTGGAGCAACCACTACCCCGGATGTAAAGTCTGATGGCTGAGATAATCTTCTTCCCAATTGTCTATACCTGGGATATGAACTGTAAATCTATTGTGGACATATAATACCCTTGCTGAATAAAAGGCAGAATAGTCCTTATAGTCCTCATTTTGAAAGTTGGCACTCTTACATAATGATTGAATATTTTCAGATCCAGAACTGGCCTGAATGAATTTTCTTTCTTTGGGAAAGTGAATAGATTTGAATAAAACCCCAGACCCTGATCCTGAAACGGTAACTTTGCTTGATTATACTGGTCATATTGCCTACAGCTGGAATACCTCTCAGCACAATTCTGAATTGTGGTTCTTCAAGCTAACTCATTTTGTACTCTGGCAGACACGGTCTCTGTCCTTTTTCCTTGTGCAAATACTACGGATTTCCCTGAACTCGACTGCAGCAGCTCACAGCACGAAACCTTCCAGCCTTAACTGCATAATAAACCGCAAGTACTTTTTACCTCTGTTACTGGTAACGTTCTGATACACTGTTTCATTTTTGTTATACCATCAACAACCTGTTTGCTGTATGTATCAAGTTAACTGCAAGTACTTTGTTACCTATTTTGCTGCATTTACTAACTTCAGCCTGTAATGCTGAGCAGCATTCTGAGACATTGTTTCTTTTTTGCTATGTCAACAACCACCTGTTTGCTGTGTGTATCAAGTTAACTGCAAGGACTTTGTTACCTTTTTTGCTGCATTTACTAACTTCAGCCTGTAATGTTGAGCAGAACCTCTTTTTCAACTTATCCTGTATAAAGCATTCTGCAGGTTTCTATGAGTACTAATTTACCTGGACTTTACACAATCTTTAATCTTATACTCTGATCCATTACTCTGTATAAGAATAATACTTTCTGGAAGACCCCACATCTGAACAATCTGAGAAAACACATCTGGTTGGAGCAACCACTACCCCGGATGTAAAGTCTGATGGCTGAGATAATCTGCTTCCCAATTGTCTATACCTGGGATATGAACTGCAGAAATTAGACAGGAGCTGGATTCTGCCCAAGCAAGTATCTGAGATACTTCTTTCATAGCTTGGGGACTGTGAGTCCCACCCTGATGATTGACATATGCCACAGTTGTGATATTGTCTGTCTGAAAACAAATGAATGGTTCTCTCTTCAACAGAGGCCAAACCTGAAGAGCCCTGAAAATAGCACGGAGTTCTAAAATATTGATTGGTAACCTCGCCTCTTGAGATTTCCAAACCCCTTGTGCTGTCAGAGATCCCCAGACAGCTCCCGAACCTGAAAGACTTGCATCTGTTGCGATCACAGTCCTGGTTGGATGAACAAAAGAGGACCCTTGAACTATACGATGGTGATCTAACCACCAAGTCAGAGAGAGTCGAACATTGGGATTTAAGGATATTAATTGTGATATCTTTGTATAATCCCTTCACCATTGGATCAGCATACAAAGCTGGAGAGGTCTCATGTGAAAACGAGCAAAGGGGATTGCGTCCGATGCTGTAGTCATGAGACCTAAAACTTCCATGCAAATAGCAACTGAAGGGAATGATTGAGACTGATGGTTCTGACAAGCTGAAACCAATTTTAATTGTCTCTTGTCTGTTAGAGACAGAGTCATGGACACTGAATATATCTGGAAACATAAAAAGGTGACCCTTGTCTGAGGAATCAAAGAACTTTTTGGTAAATTGATCCTCCAACCATGTCTTTGAAGAAACAACACTAGCTGATTGACTTCCGGATGGGTGGAGTCAGCAAGCATACGCACGCTGACTGTGGGCTCTGAACCTGAAAGAGCCGGAAAAACTCCCCAAGAAGCCTGGATCCCTTGGCTACACTCTGAGGGTGGCAGTACGGGCAACGGGCCGACGCGGTCCAACCACAGGCAGGGAAGTCTTCATTTGCTGCTGGGCTCACAGCAGAGCCACATATCTTCGGCGCTGGAGATACATCCGACCTCAGCTGGCTAAGGTGGAGCGGAAATAGGTTGCGTCACTGGCTAAGGATGAGATGCGGGTACAGGAGGCTACGGTGACAAGTTAAAAGTTATTTTATTGGTCTGAACACAGGAGTGCGGCTCCCTAAAGGTACCACGAATTGGCGGCCTTTTTCCTTGGGCATTGGGGCATCAAGCTATCTGGCCTGGTTCCAGATCTCTATATACTCGAGCGCAGGAGTATTTGCTACACAGCCAGAGGATCACGCTTGTAACAGCAAGGGACTGCTAGCGGTAAGAGTATTACCTATATATATGGACTTGGTGAGTAGTCTATACTTTTACAATTTCATTTGAGCAGTACGAAATTACGCAAAGGGACAAAACTCTGTAAAGTGCCATATTGACTGCTTAAAATCATGTGTTGCCTATAGATCAGTACTTACAAATCAAGCTTAAAACGCTGAGGAATCCATAAGCTTGCCCCAGGTGGCTCTAAATTAACAATAACACGCTAACCTGCATTTGAAGATCCCATTTTTGCTCAGAGGCACTGCGGGCTATAACATTAAAGATCTGGGACTGACCCTGCTGAGGCTCATGAAAAGTTACTGGAAAAAGTTTATAGCATTTGGGCGCTAACTTGTACTTTTGAAAGTTGAAGTCCAGGTAGAGGATATATCTGGATTATAATTACCGGCTCTTGATGCTAAATAAAGTGTCCCTTAAAGAGCCTGGAGACGTAAATCTGTGAACATTTTCTTGCTGAGCAGAGGATAATGGTGGACTGGGTATGATTATCAGCTCAAGGGGAAATCTGTCTGAATAAGGTTTATGTAAAGAAATAGTCTGTTGAATATTTCTGTTTGTTAAAGGAATCACCGCACTCTATTAGCAAGGAAAGGTTGGAATTGTTGGGATTACGTTATTGTTACCAGGGGTATTACCTTGTTATAGCAATTATTGGATAAAGCTAGGTGTCCCAACAAAGTACAATTAAGCATTGTGGGAAAAGGGCAGACCGTTAGTACAAGCTGATCTTCTAAAATTAATAAGTGCCCAATTAAATTGGTTTGTGATTATAAGACAGAAATTGAGATGCATATATTCTGTTGCATTATATATATTGTTGCAATTATTTTTAGGAATAAGAGTAAAGAACAAGACGATTAACCTAGTTAAAGTATTCAATACTAGGATGATGTTCTTTAACTGCAGTAAATATTGCTAATACAGTGACTGTTAATTTATGTGATAACAACAGCTATATAAAGTGAGATTTTGGACAGAAGTGAATTTACTTGGAAAAAGTACTCCATAAGAGGTTGCCAAGAATAGGCCTATCAATATCTCAGGATAAGGCCCTGGTTGGTTATTAATAAATAGCTGAGCATTGTGTGGATTTGTGCTGCCTTTTTATCCCTTATTCTTTGTGGGTGGTTGGTTTTCTTTTCTTTTTTTTTTTTTCTTTCACTATTTGCACTATTTTCACGATTTACACTGTTGGGTTTATAAGTTTTCTTGTTTTTTCTTTTGGTTCACCCACACTTTTCTTCTGGTATCTTCACTTTCTTTTTTCTAGATACTCTTTACGTGCGGGAGGTTTTTCGGCCAGTACGATATAGAGTAGACGGAGTTGACATCTTAGATCTTTTCTTCTACGAATGGACCCTATGATAGAGAAACCTTTGTAACTGTTTCTCGTATTTGGCTTAGCCATCTGGCACTATTATCTTTCACGGGTGTATCTCACAATTTATTGCACGGAACGGGACGATCTTTGTTACATATGGAAAAATTCGTCCTGCACTCTAAGAACAATTCGCCAATAATGGCGCCTAAACACAAGGAGAGAAAGGCTAAACAGGTTGATATCAGTATAGAAGCTACAACTGACCCTACACCGACCACTGTAGACAACACAAAACTACTTCAACAGATTTCTGATCTTTTCATGCCACAGTTCGAATTAATCAAACAGGATATTGCAAGTCTGTCAGGAGAGGTTAAGCAATTTGCTATAAGAATGGCAGAGGTTGAAGCGAGGGTCTCGGACATAGAGGATCGTATTATTGTACAAGAACAGTCGAGTGTATCACAGAGCAGACAGATCAATTTATTACATTCCAGATTGGAGGAATTAGAGGACAGGGCCCGCCGTAACAATTTTAGAATAGTGGGTCTCCCTGAAACAATAGAATTCCAGGATTTGCTGTCCTTTGCTTCCTCTAAGCTGCCGCAAGCATTGGGACTCACTACAGAAGGTCTCCCAATGCAGATAGAAAGGGCCCATAGAGTTGGCCCAATTAGGGATAAGCAGGATGGTACTGGTAGACCAATACCCGTAATTATAAAATTTCTGAATTTTCAGGATAAAATAAGTATTCTCAGGCACTATCGTAAAAATAATAGTCTAGTGATTGCTCAGCACAAAATATTAATCTTCCAAGACTTTTCTGCAGAGACTCTATCTAAAAGGAGGGAGATGTCACCATTTTGTTCTAGACTGATTAAGGCTAACTTTAATGCAAGGTTAATATACCCTGCCAAAATAATTTTTGAAAAAGATAGTGCTTCAATAACATTAAATAATCAAGTGGAGGCTCAGGAATATTGTGCCAGACATTTGTAAGAGCAATAATTTTAAAAGTGGATTTGTAAGAAAGAAATGCTATGTTTTTTTTTTTTTGATCTTGATGTTTGGGTTTTATCTGAGAATCAGCCGATCCCAGGGAAGGGGGGGGAGAGATATTGTTTTCCTTTTTGCTTGGACACATGTCTGTATCAGTTTTAATTTTTGGTGTGTTTGACAGTTATTTTTGTCTTTTTTTTTTATGGATCAGAAAAGATACTGCGTGATGTTTTCTTTTTCTACTTTTTTGTTGTTGTTTTAAATGGGGGATAAACTTAAATCAATTTCGTGGAATGTCGGGGGTATAACTTCCCTGATTAAGAGGAAACTTATTATTAAGGAATTGGGGAAACATAAGCCCGACATTGCATTTGTTCAAGAGACCCACCTGAAACCTAACAAATTACTTAAATTGAAAACTAAATGGGTGGGAGAGGTATTTGCAACAATGTATGAGAAAAGGAAAAGAGGAGTTGCTATACTGCTCAATAAACAACTTTCTTACCAGATTATATCTCAGGTATTAGACATAGAAGGTAGATTTCAGATTTTGGAAATCTTGATCAATAAGTGTCATTTTATTTTATGCAATGTATACGGTCCAAACTCCTTGGATAGAGGATTCTGGGAGAAGCTGAGTCTGCAGTTACTCCCTTTTATAGCGAAGAATATTATCTTGGCTGGAGATCTTAACATGTCATTCACTACTAGTTTAGATAGGTCGAACCCCACGCAAAGATCCAGATATAACAGGGAGGCGAAGGTCTTACAGAATTTTGGTTACAAGCTTGCTCTTAAAGATGTATGGAGACTGCAACACCCTGATAGTAAAGAGTATACCTGTGAGTCGAAGACTTTTAAATCTTTTTCACGAATAGATTATTTTTTAATATCTAACAACATGTTTGGTTTAGAGATTAAATCAGATATAGGTGAGATTGTTATTTCCGATCATGCAATCATCACCTTAGAAATTAATGCAATGCGCTCATCAGGTGTATGCAATTCACGTTTTTTTTCCCCCTCAATATTTAGTTAATAATTCCAAATTTAAGAATTGGCTACAAGCCAGTTGGAAAGAATTTTATCAGATTAATGCTGCATATGGCGATAAACCAGAAATTTTGTGGGAAACAGCGAAAGCAGTTTTTAGGGGTAAGATCAAAGCTTATCTATGCAAATGGAAAAAAAATAAAAAAAAATAGAGAAGAACAATTAGCCAATCAGGTTAAAAATACTTATAAGAAATATTTAAATTATCCCAACCAGATTTCCTGGGCTAATTATAATGCCACTCGAGTAGAGAGAGATTTGTTCCTGAAACAAGGTATAGCCCTAGAAATCCAAAAACAAAAAGCTAGATTCAGAGGTCACTATGGTAATTCTGCAAAATACCTAGCAAAATTATCTAAAGGTTGGTCGCAGAAGAATTTTATAGCTACAATTAAGATTGGGGACAGAAGAATTACTAACATCTCTGAGATAAGAAGTGAGCTTGTTTAATACTTTCAAGAGGTTTATTCGGCAGGAGTAGTCATTCCAGAGAACAAAAAAGAATTCTGGAAAAGTATAGAATTACCTAAAATAGATTCTCAGGACTTGAGCCGGTTGAATGAACCTATCTCACTATGTGAAATTTCAGATGCAATTAAACAGGCCAAGTCTAATAAGACACCAGGTCCGGATGCTCTTCCATCGAAGTTCTATAAACTCCTACATGATCAAATTCTTCCTACACTAACGCTACTCTTCAATGAGTATTACATCAAAAATCAAATGCGATCAAGGTTCTTTTCAGCGTCCAATGTGGCGTTGATCTTAAAAAAGGATAAAAACCCAGAAATGTTGTCTTCTTATAGGCCTATATCGTTGCTAAACCAAGATTATAAGCTTCTAACGGCCATTATCTCAAATAGACTTAAGCATATCCTGGAGCCACTAATTCATCCAGATCAGGCAGGCTTTATGGCTGGAAGAAATTCAGTGAAGAATCTTCGAAAAGCAATGCTGGTCATTGATCATTTTTGGAATAGATCAATTAAAAAAAAGTTATACCATAATACCGATCTAGCCCTGCTTACGGTCGACGCCGAGAAGGCGTTTGACTGTATAGTCTGGGATCACTTGTTTAGTGCGCTTAAAGGATTTGGTCTCATAGGGAATTTTTACGATTTTATTCGCTCACTATATCAGACTCCAACATCTGCTATTATTATTAATGGAGAGATATCTGAGAGTTTTACTCTCCAACGAGGTACTCGCCAGGGGTGCCCTCTCTCCCCCTTACTGATTAATCTATCTCTAGAGCCACTGGCGATATTATTAAGAAAAGATCTAAAAGGAATCAAGTTGGGGAATAAGAACTTTGTGACATCATTATTTGCAGATGATATTCTGCTCTATCTTAGTAACACTAAACAAGCTATACCCCAATTGTTAAAGATTATTGAAATATTTAGCTCAATTTCAGGTTATAAAATTAACTGGGCGAAATCAGAACTGCTGTGGATCTACAAACCTAAGAGCCATATTTCACATCCTTTTAAAGAAGTACAAGAAATTAAGTACTTAGGTATCATTTTAAGTAATAACCCTTCATTATGGTATGATTTAAATTTCCGGAAATGTATAGATATGTTCGAACAGAAATTATTAGCTTGGCATAATCTTCCCATCTCTCTCTCTGCGCGTGTAATGCTAATTAAAACAATTATATTCCCAAAATTACTGTATTTATTACAGATTTTGCCTCTTTTGATTAGGAAAAAGGATTTAAGATTTTTACAAATGTTATTTACTAGATTTATATGGCATGGGAAGAAAGCCAGGATATATTTGGTTAAGTTATCCTTTTTAAAAGCACATGGTGGTTTGGCGCTACCTAATCTTCAGTTTTATAATTATGTTGCACTTACTAAATTCGTATTAGATTAAATATCAGAAAAAGAGCATGTCTCCTTTTTTGAATTAGAATCACAGTTGGTAGCCCCATTCTCACTTAAAGCACTGATACATATTCCAGTTATGAGTTTACCAATTAATGTGACACATTTATACACTTTTAAATATGTAATTCTGGCATGGCAGAAATTCATCTCCGAGCTGCATATTAATTTCCGTAGATCCGAATTTCTTCCTTTAGTAGGAAACCCGGCTTTTCTTCCGGGGATTACATACAAAGTTTTTGCTACATGGGCCAGGAATGGCCTTCAAAATGTAAAAGATATTTGCGTAAACGAATCCCTAACGATTAAGACATTTGCAGAACTAAGAACTAGTTTTAATATAGAAAAAAACCTCCTTCTATGCGTATCTCCAGGTACAACATTGGATCGCGACTTTACGTGCAGGGGATAGTTCCAGACCCTCATTGGGGGTCTTAGAAGATGTGATTAGATTATATCTCGCTGGGAAAATCTCCATCTCAATTCCTTATAATATACTTATTAAGCATCATGGACTGCTACATATTGACGATATAGAGAGGAAATGGGACAAATCCTTAAAAATTACTAAAGGACATATTCTTCAAAGTTTTAAACTAGTTGATCAAACGCAAGTCTTTATAGATTGGAGGGAATCTCACTTCAAGCTAACCAATTTGCTATATATTACACCAGACAAAATGTCAAAATGGTACAAAAAGGAAGTTAATTGTCCCAAATGTAATGCTAGGGATGCAGATGAAACGCACTGTTTCTGGAGTTGCCCTAAAACAATGCAGTTCTGGAGTAAAGTATGTTTCTGGGTGAATAAAGTGATTGCTTGTAATCTTATTCTCGAGCCGAGATATATTTTTTTCCTTCTAAACCATGAGGATCCTTACTCGAATACGAGACTTATAAACACTATTATCCTAGTGGGACACAATGTCATTCTCAGGAACTGGAAGTCCTCCCGGGAACCTAAATTCAAGGAGTTTCTAAACAAAATGCACAACCAGATTACTATGGAACAATTTAATTTAAGAGACTCTAGTGACAAGTCAATTCAAAGATTTTTTCTTAAATGGGAAAAAGTAATAATAACCTTCCCTCTAGATGCACAATTGCAGTTACTAGCCCACTTAGGGAATCCTGCTGGTTTGTTCAGCATTTGGAACTTGGCTTATTTCCATCTAATTGGAAAGTATAAAAAATTTGTTTGTCTTTTTTTTTTGTTTTTAGTCTCTTTAAGAGATTTTGTCGTCTATGTAATTCAGGCGTTTTTTCTTTCTTTTTTTATTATCTTTTTCTCGCTGCTCGCCATACCGCCCTTAGTGTCCCCCTCCGCCACCCTGGGTTTTGGCTGATTGTCCACTTCAGGAGGTTCTAGGGAGTTAGTTAGTAAGATTAATTTTCATTGACAACAAGATTTAAATGTCATTTTTTGTTGTTTAAAGGATCATAAGCATAAAGTGTACTAGAGTTTAATTCAATATGCTAATGAAGAATTGGTATTTTTCCCTTATTTTGTAACTGATGTGATAATAATTGACTTTCCTTGGTTTTTTTTTTCTGTACCCTCGAATGATATTTCAATAAAAATTAAAAAAAAACAAAAAAAAAAAAAACACTAGCTGATTCGTGTGAGATTCTGCAGAATGTAAAGACTGAGCTAGTACCAAGATATCGTCCAAATAAGGAAACACTGCAATACCTGTTCTCTGATTACAGAGAGTAGGGCACCGAGAACCTTTGAAAAGATTCTTGGAGCTGTCGCTAGGCCAAATGGAAGAGCAACAAATTGGTAATACTTGTCTAGAAAAGAGAATCTCAGAAACTGATAGTGGTCTGGATGAATCGGAATATGAAGATATGCATCCTGTAAGTCTATTGTGGACATATAATACCCTTGCTGAATAAAAGGCAGAATAGTCCTTATAGTCATCATTTTGAAAGTTGGCACTCTTACATAATGATTCAAAATTTTCAGATCCAGAACTGGCCTGAATGAATTTTCTTTCTTTGGGAAAATGAATAGATTTGAATAAAACCCCAGACCCTGTTCCTGAAACGGAATTGGTATCATTACCCCTGAAAGCTCAAGGTCTGAAACACACGTCCGAAAAGCCTGAGCCTTTACTAGATTTGCTGGGATGCGTGAGAGAAAAATTCTTCTCACAGGAGGTCTTACCCTGAAACCTATTCGGTACCCTTGAGAGACAATACTCTGAATCCATTGATTTTGGACAGAATCTGCCCAAATGTTTTGGAAGAATATTAATCTGCCCCCTACCAGCTGAGCTTGAATGAGGGCCGCACTTTCAAGTAGACTTGGGGGCTGGCTTTGGTTCCAATTGGAACCAGATTCTTTGGGGGAAGGATTAGGTTTCTGTTCCCTACTTTGTCGAAAGGAACGAAAACGGTTAGAAGCTTTAGATTTACCCTTAGGTCTTTTATCCTGAGGCAAAAAACTCCCTTCCCCCCAGTGACAGTTGAAATAATCGAATCCAACTGAGAACCAAATAACTTATTACCTTGGAAAGAAAGAGATAGTAATCTAGACTTAGATACCATGTCAGCATTCCAATATTTAAGCCACAAAGCTCTCCTAGCTAAAATAGCTAAAGACATAGATTTAACATAAATTTTGATGATATCAAAAATGGCATCACAGATAAAATGATTAGCATGTTGAAGCAAGCGAACAATGCTAGATAAATCAGGATCCATTACCTGTTGCGCTAAACTTTCCAACCAAAAAGTTGATGCAGCTGCAAAATCAGCCATAGAAATGACAGGCCTGAGAAGAAGGCCAAAATATAAATAAGCTATCCTTAGAGGATAGGCCCATAGGGAAAATTATGGCCAGATGCGGTAACTAACAGTTTTGCTTTTAAACTTAGCTGAGAGCTTGTAAGCGAGTGCTGGACTTTCTATGTGTGTTGTATTAATTTATTTTGTAATTTTCCCTATGGGCCTTGCACTAAGGCTTGTCTGGGGTTAACTGCCTGTGACTCTGGAGACAGCACAGCTTCCTGAGAGTGCTATAGCACCCAGGGCTGAGCATGTTGCAGGGTTATGGGATTTGTACCCAGTCCAGTCTGAGAGTGCAGTCCCCTTCCGTGTTTTGTATATGTCCAGGGTGATTACATAAGTTTGTGAACCTTGACTTGTTCCCAGTTTGTTTAATTGAGCGCTTGCATTTGTATGGCTGTATTAGGGACCCAGGTTTTGGAAGAGACCTTGACGTGGTACCTGGGCTTGTTCCATTTGGCCAGATGCGGTAACTAACTCTTCCAGTTTTGCTTTTAAACTTAGCTGAGAGCTTGTAAGTGAGTGCTGGACTTTCTCTGTAAGTTGTATTAATTTATTTTGTAATTTTCCCTATGGGCATTGCACCCAGGCTTGTCTGGGGTTAACTACCTGTGACTATGAAGACAGCACAGCTTCCTGAGAGTGCTATAGCACCCAGGGTTGCTCATGTTGCAGGGTTATGGGATGTGTACCCAGTCCAGTCTGAGAGTGCAGTCCCCTTCCATGTTTTGTATATGTCTAGGGTGATGTAATTTCCCTTTAAAATGTGATCCTCCCTTTTTCACTCACAAGCCTACTTAACCTCACTTCCGCCTAGTAACTTTGCTTGATTATTCTGGTCATATTGCCTACAGCTGGAATACCTCTCAGCACAATTCTGAATTGTGGATCTTCAAGCTAACTCTTCATTTTGTACTCTGGCAGACACGGTCTCTGTCCTTTTTCCTTGTGCAAATACTACGGATTTCCCTGAACTCGACTGCGGCAGTTCACAGCACGAAACCTTCCAGCCTTAACTGCATAAGAAACCGCAAGTACTTTTTACCTCTGCTACTGGTAACGTTCTGATACACTGTTTCATTTTTGTTATACCATCAACAACCTGTTTGCTCTATGAATCAAGTTAACTGCAAGTACTTTGTTACCTTTTTTGATGCATTTACTAACTTCAGTCTGTAATGCTGAGCAGCATTATGAGACACTGTTTCTTTTTTGCTAAATCAACAACCACCTGTTTGCTGTATGTATCAAGTTAACTGCAAGTACTTTGTTACCTATTTTGCTGCATTTACTAACTTCAGCCTGTAATGCTGAGCAGCATTCTGAGACATTGTTTCTTTTTTTGCTATGTCAACAACCACCTGTTTGTTGTGTGTATCAAGTTAACTGCAAGGACTTTGTTACCTTTTTTGCTGCATTTACTAACTTCAGCCTGTAATGTTGAGCAGAACCTCTTTTTCAACGTATCCTGTATAAAGCATTCTGCAGGTTTTTATGAGTACTAATTTACCTGGACTTTACACAATCTTTAATCTTATACTCTGATCCATTACTCTGTATAGGAATAATACTTTTCTGTATTAATTGCTGAATGCTGATTATCCCAAATTCTGTTTCAGTCTTATTTTTGGGTTCTAGCATATATCAGCTACAAACTAAACATTTTGTTTATTCATAGGATTACCTTACCATATTCCTTTAAACCTGACATAATAATCAAGCCTTTTAAAAAAAACATGGATCTTAATGAGGTCTCTAACCAACTTGCAACACTAAACCAAAAGATTGACTATGTAGCTAGAGGCCTTACAGAGGTCCAGGCAGAAAATACTGCTTAATTAAAGATATAGTATCTCCAAAACCTACAGAGGTGCCTGAACCCCATATAAATCCCCCAACACCTGTCAGCTCCTCTTTGCCATGAAGCTTCGCACATACCACTCTGATAAAATTAAGGTGTGCACGACTATTTCTTTCCTAACTGGGGAACCCAGGGCTTGGGCCAACCGATTCTTTGAATCTAACAGTCCTATATTAGATTCCCTTGATCAATTTTTTGCCTCCATGGCATCTTTATACAAAGACACCAACAAGCAAATAAATGCTGAAACTAAGATACATGCTTTAAGACAAGGGAAAAGACCTGTGGAGGAATACATCACAGAATTCCAAATGTGGTCAACCGATTCCTTATGGAATGATATTAGTCTTAAAAATCAATTCAGGTTGGGTCTCTGCGAATCCCTGAAAGATGATTTATCTAAAGTAGATATGCCTGACACCCCTGAAGCATTGATAAAGCTTTCAACTACCCTCAATCACAGAATGTGGGAACGGCGTGCAGAAAAATTTTCCACTGTTGTAACCCCAAAGAGAATACCCACTTATCTGACTGAAAGATCTACTTCGTGCATCACTCCCATGGAAATCGTGACCATAAAAGGTCCCTTAACACAGGAAGAGAAGAATAGAAGACACATGTCTAACCTATGCTTATATTGTGCTAACAAAGAGCATACTGTTTCTTTTTGTCCTATATTATACAGTCAAAAGAAGGGTAAGCAAAATTGTATAAATAGTCTTATACCCACAAAAATTACAACTCATCTGACTCTCTCTTTGTGCCTACAGTGGGATCAACAGCAGACCAGTACTGAAGCTATAATAGATTCCGGTGCTTTCAGTCTATTTATTGATTCAGAATTTGTAAAAAATAATAATATTCCCTCTTTATTGAAGCAGCATCCACTGTTTGTAAAAGTTATTGGTGGGTCTTTAATTCAAAATGGTCCGATAACTCATCACACAATGCCATTACTGATATCCACTTCTTGCGGTGACACCGAATATGTCACGTTTGACATAATACCCACTTCACTTCATACTATCATACTTGATTATCCTTGGTTATCTCAGGATAACCCTAACATTGATTGGTCAAAAAACAATATTACTTTCCAGTCCCAGTATTGCATTTCCACCTGTTTTCCTCATCAGGTTATAGGCAGTTTAGAGGTTACCATTCCACCTGAATACCATGACTTGAAAGATGTTTTTGATCTTAAGGAAGCAGAATCTCTTCCCCCACATAGGATATATGACTTTCCTGTAGATATCCCTGCAGGCTCTAAGATACCCTTATGGTAAGATATACCCACTCTCACAGAAAGAGCTCCATCATTTAAGAGAATATCTCAATGAAAACCTTAAAAAGGGATTTATCACTCCTTCCACCTTGCGGCTGCTGGATTTTTCTTTGTCAGAAATAAGGATAACACTTTAAGGCCAATTATAGATTATAGGGCTCTTAATTCAGTCATCGTAAAAAAACGTTATCCGCTTCCACTCATCCCCAAACTTCTTGAACGCCTTAATGGTGCTACGCTTTACACTAAGTTGGATCTAAAAGGTGCATATAACTTGATCAGATTGAAGGAGGAAGATGAGTGGAAGACGGCTTTCAGGACAAGATATGGCCTTTTTGAATATAGGGTAATGCCTTTTGGGCTTTGTAATGCCACAGCGACTTTCCAATATTTTGTGAACAATATTTTTAAGGATCTAATTGATGTCTGTGTTGTTATCTATCTTGATGACATCCTCATATATTCAAAAAACCATCAAGAGCATGTGAAGCATGTTAGGTGGGTCTTGACACGTCTTCAAATGCATAGACTCTTTGCAAAACTGGAAAAATGCCAATTCTATGTCCAAAAAATTACATTTTTAGGTTACATTATCACTCCTGATAAGATACAGATGGATCCAGATAAATTATCCGCTATCTCAAATTGGCCAAGACCCACCTGTTAAATCCTTACAAAGATTTCTGCGGTTTCCCAATTTTTATAGATTTATCTTTAATTTTTCAACCCTCACCAAACCTTTGACTAACCCGACTAAACACCAAAATAAATTTATCTGGTCTTCTGAAGCCGAACAAGCATTTCTTACCTTTAAAAAAGGCTTTTGTTTCCGCACCTATTTTGAATCTCCCAGATCATAATTGTCAGTTTATTGTGGAAGCTGATGCTTCAAACACAGGTATTGATGCTGTTCTGTCTCAGTGGAAAGATGAAAAAAACTAGACAAATATCCAGTTGCCTTTTACTCCAGGTCTTTACTACCAGCAAAAGTGAATTATTCAATCGGAGATAAGGAACTCTTAGCCGTTAAGTCTGCCTTAGAAACATGGAGACACATCTGAGAAGGTACTTCTAAACCCTTCCTAATATACACAGATCATAAAAATCTCCAATATCTTAGAAAAATAAAACCCTCTCCTCTCGCCAAGTAAGATAGGCACTCTTTCTAGATAGGTTTGATTTTTTAATAACCTATAGACCAGGTTCACAAAACACAAAGGCAGACACTTTATCACGTATTTATGACTCCACACCGCTAGCAAACACCACCATGCAGCTTATACCATCAAACAAAATTATAGGACTTTTAAGTCCCCTAGAAAAAGAAGTTCTTAAGACCTTAAAGACGGAACCCCCTCCTACTAACACACAGATAGCAAAAGACTCCTCAGGTTTGTACTACCATCAGCACAAATTATACATCCCACCCTCAATAAGAGATTCTATTTTACAACAATTTAATGATACACCTTTATCTGGACATCCAGGAATCTATAAGACTAAAGAGTTAATCAAAAGGTATTTCTGATGGCCCCAGATAGACCAAACCAAATACAAGTATGTGATTAAATGTGAAACCTGTGCTAGAAACAAATCTGATCATAGGAACCCAGTTGGATTCTTAAATCCTATTCCCGTTCCAGACATCCCATGGACAACAGTCTCAATGGATTTCATTGTGGAACTTCCACCGTCCCAACATCACAATACAATACTTGTTGTAGTGGATCATCTAACCAAATTAGCCCACTTTATTCCATTGAGAAAACTACCAAATGCAAAAAAAATGCCATTGCTTTTATGACCCACATTGTAAAGTTACATGGTTTACCTACCTCAATAATAACTGATCGAGGAAGCCAATTCACATCCCATTTCTGGAAAGCCCTTTGCCGGATGCTCAAAATACTTTCCAAGTTCTCTACTTCTTACCATCCACAGACCAATGGGCTTACAGAAAGGGTAAACCAGATCCTCGAACAATACCTCAAATGCTACATAACTCACCTATAAGACGACTGGTTATCCTATCTACCCATGGCTGAATTCTCATACAATAACTCCATTTCTACTTCCACTAAAACAACTCCATTTCTTGTCACCTATGGTTACCATCCCAGAATAATTTCCTTATCCCATACTAACTTCAATTTTCCAGGAGAAAATGACTATTCTACATCTCTAAAATCAGGATTGGATCTACTAAAAATTAATTTAACAGAAGCTAAATCCAATCAAAAACACTACTATGATCTAAAACACAGTCCAAGTCCAAACTATAAACTGGGAGATTTAGTCTGGCTCTCTACCAAATACTTGAAACTCATCCTTCCCTCCAAAAAATTGGGTCACCAGTTTATAGGTCCTTTTTCTATAAAAAGAAGATATTAAATGCCAGTACAGTTGTATTAGATCTTCCGGATTCTTATAAAATCCATCTATCATTCCACGTTTCACTCCTAAAACCTTATCATCAATCCAATCGCACCAAACCTCATCAACCTCCTATCCAATTTGATGATCATGAGGGATTTGAGATTGAATCCATCCTTGATTCTCACCTTCAGCGGAAAAAACTTGAGTATTTGATAAGATGGAAGGGTTACGGCCCTGAAGAAGATACATGGGTCCCTATTAATGATGTACATGCTCTTAAGCTTATTAAGACTTTTCATAATAGGTACCCACATAAACCTTCTCTTTGATCCTCGGAGAGGATCCCTTGTGAAGGGGGATCTGTAATATCCCTTTAAAATGGGATCCTCCCTTTTTCACTCACCAGCCTATTTAACCTCACTTCCCCCTAGTAACTTTGCTTGATTATTCTGGTCATATTTCCTACAGCTGAAATACCTCTCAGCACAATTCTGAATTGTGGATCTTCAAGCTAACTTTTCATTTTCTACTCTGGCAGACACGGTCTCTGTCCTTTTTCCTTGTGCAAATACTACGGATTTCCCTGAACTCGACTGCGGCAGCTCACAGCACGAAGCCTTCCAGCCTTAACTGCAAATACTTTTTACCTCTGATACTGGTAACATTCTGATACACTGTTTCCTTTTTGTTATACCATCAACCATCTGTTTGCTGTATGAATCAAGTTAACTGCAAGTACTGTGTTACCTTTCTTGCTGCATTTACTAACTTCAGCCTGTAATGCTGAGCAGCATTCTGAGACACTGTTTCTTTTTTGCTATGTCAACAACCACCTATTTGCTGTATGTATCAAGTTAACTGCAAGTACTTTGTTACCTAATTTGCTGCATTTAATAACTTCAGCCTGTAATGCTGAGCAGCATTCTGAGACACTGGAGCATATTTATCACGCTCCGAATGGAGCTTGATGCCTCGTGTTTCTGGTGAGCCTGCAGGCTCTCCAGAAACAGCAGTTATGAAGCAGTGGTCACAAATACCGCTGCTCCATAACCTGTCCGCCTGCTCTGAGCAGGCGGACAGACATCGCCGGAAATCAACCCGATCGAGTATGATCAGGTTGATTGACAACCCCCTGCTGGCGGCCGATTGGCCGTGAGTCTGCAGGGGGCGGCGTTGCACCAGCAGCTCTTGTGCGTATTGCTCGCCGTATTCAGCGAGGTCTGTCGGACCTGATCCGCACTGTCGGATCAGGTCCAACAGACCTTGATAAATATGTTTCTTTTTTGCTATGTCAACAACCACCTGTTTGCTGTATGTATCAAGTTAACTGCAAATACTTTGTTACCTTTTTTGCTGCATTTACTAACTTCAGCCTGTAATGCTGAGCAGAACCTCTTTTTCAACTTATCCTGTAAGAAGCATTCTGCAGGTTTCTATGAGTACTAATTTACCTGGACTTTACACAATCTTTAATCTTATACTCTGATCCATTACACTATGTATAAGAATAATACGTTTCTGTATCAATTGCTAATTGCGGATTATCCTAAATTCTGTATCAGTCTTATTTTTGGGTCTTAGCATATATCAGCTACAAACCAAACATTTTGTTTATTCATAGGATTACCTTACCATATTCCTTTAAATCTGACAGGTGATTACATAAGTTTGTGAAACCTAACTTGTTCCCAGTTTGGTTGATTGAGAGCTTGCATTTGTATGGCTGTATTAGGGACCCAGGTTTTGGAAGAGACCTTGACATGGTACCTGGGCTTGCCCATTTGGCCAGATGCAGTAACTAACTCTTCCAGTTTTGCTTTTAAACTTAGCTGAGAGCTTGTAAGCGAGTGCTGGACTTTATCTGTGTGTTGTATATATATTTATATATATAAAATACAACTTAAAAAAGGTAGGATTGAACATATATCTTAGTCAATCAAAGCGGGACACAGGCTGCACAAAGTTAATCAAAAGCTTTTATTACCATAAAGCTCAAAACAGCTCAAACAGGCCGTCTACCCTCCACCCTATTCCTAAACATGTGCAGCTATAACCTAGTGAATTACACTTATGTTAGAACTTGCCGGCCGGCTTACAAATCAATTTCAACATATATAATATATCAGCTGTGGTGTTGGAAACCGCAAAAATAAAGGAGCAATCCTATGTATATAAACTTCTGTATAGTCCATAATATTTTCACGGGGCCCCAAGGTTGCAGTTGTAACAATATTAAGGAAAGTTCAAAAGTCCAGGCTCATTAGTGTCACAAACACGCTCTGGTCTTGATATTTAATCCTTCAGATATCCATACGATGTTACATCTTAATTACAGCATTTATATATCTTTTTTTCATGCATTTGATTGACTTTGTGATTAACTCAAATCTCTAGAGAGACAACGCACAATGTACTATGGCAGGACAGACCAGGCTGTCAACCGCAAGACTTTCAAGCCTTACCAAAAGATAATTTCAGCCGTACCTGCTTCCCAGTCAGATCAATCTGAAAAGTTATTTTCTTGTTACTGGCTTCTTCGCTTGCTTACCGCCATGTACGCTTCAGCGTTTCTCATTTGGGTTCAAATGCAGCTGGCTCAGTTCTCAGCTGTTCACCTCCTGTGCATGCTCAATCATTCATGACGCATTTCTCCCCTCCCACATAGGGCTAAGTGTCGGGCCTCATCAGATGTATTGCTTAAGGGGTGTGTTGGACTTTATACTACCATTGGCTCACAAGTCCGCCCCTTAGACAGCATTGGCTTACATGACAGCTGATTTTCTCAAAAAATGTTTTTCAACACGGTATCAAGCTGCACGATAAAGGAACTGATTATTACTATGTACACTATTTACAACTACCACACAATGGCTTTTATTGACTAGGAATTATATTGCAGCTTAACATTGAGAAATCCTATTTGCCAACATTTTATATTACTTGGATTAGACCCATTTTATTTATAATCATATACACTGGGTTATAAGCTGCCAATACAGCAATATGTATGCAAATCAGGAAAATGAATTAATTTAGAGCTTTCTCCAAATACAAACACACATATTTTAAGTGGGAATAAATCCATTTAAACCACTCTTTTTGTAACAGCTCCTATTCTGTTGCAATTTTTAGCAATGACAATCACTGATGTATGGCACATATGCATCAGCATGAGTATTAATGTGTCCTATCGATGTACACTCTAGGGAGTTCAGTACATCGTAAAACCATTCAACTCTACAAAAAACATACATACTCTATTTTTTCATTTAAACCTGTTGGACTTAGTGTGTTTAATCTAAAGATCCACCTTGATTCATGCTGTAAAATGATTCTATCCAGATGACCCCCTCGCCTATTTTGTTTTAGTTGCTCAATACCCATAATTTGCAGCTTAGTATGATCTGAGTTATGATAAAACTTAAAATGTCTTGCTACTGTACTGTCCATGTCCTCATTTTTGATGTCGTCTCTATGTTCACGAATTCTACTTTTCAGTTCTCTAGTAGTCTTACCTACATAGAACTTGGGACAGTTAAGTAGATATATGACATTTTTGGAAGTACATGTTATCCTTTCCCTTACATAATATACTTTGCTTCTGGTTGGAGTACTAAAGGTATTTGATCTCTTCACATATGTGCAGTAGACGCAATGTCCACATGGTGCGCAATGTCCACATGGTGGTGAGTTAATCACGAAGTCAATCAAATGGATGAAAAAAAGATATATAAATGCTGTAATTAAGATGTAACATCGTATTGATATCTGAAGGATTAAAATCAAGACCAGAGCGTGTTTGTGACACTAATGAGCCTGGACTTTTGAACTTTCCTTAATATTGTTACAACTGCAACCTTGGGGCCCCGTGAAAATATTACGGACTATACAGAAGTTTATATACATAGGATTGCTCCTCTATTTTTGCGTTTTCCAACACCACAGCTGATATATTATATATGTTGCAATTGATTTGTAAGCCGGACGTCAAGTTCTAACTTAAGTGTAATTCACTAGGTTATAGCTGCACATGTTTAGGAATAGGGTGGAGGGTAGACAGCCTGTTTGAGCTGTTTTGAGCTGTATGGTAATAAAAGCTTTTGATTAACTTTGTGCAGCCTGTGTCCCGCTTTGATTGACTAAGATATATGTTCAATCCTACCTTTTTAAAGTTGTATTTCATATTAATTGGGACAGCTAGCACAGTTTAAAAAGCAGTGGAATTTTGAGTTAATTTTGTGCACCACCACACCTACTTTTTGCTATAGTATTTATATATATATATATATATATATATATATATGTGTGTGTGTGTGTGTGTGTCAAATATAATTTTAAATTGTGCTGTGTATATTGCAAATGTTTAGTCTGCTCTGCTGTTATGGTTTCTCTTTATTAAACATTACAAAAGAAAAAAAGAAGAAAAAAAGATACCTTACAACAGCACTCTTAGGCTAATAAATGATATAGTTAAATAATATATACCAAACCTACTGTGCACAGTTAACTATAATCTAATAAACCCAATAGTAATAAGAATAATAAACACCATAAAAGGTTAATGCACAATAATAACATTAGAGGAGAAAACACAATTGATATAATGCACTTTTAACATGTATAGGCACAGAGCTGAAAAATGCACAGTTCATACTGAAAGGGTTAAGGTACTTATCGTTCAGTGTCCTAGGTGGTGGAAGCAAGAAGCCATAGAACTGAATAATCCACAAAAGGAAAGGCTTAATTTATCAATCTCCCAGGGATCTGATGTAATATGACAATGCAGGCACTGTGATGAGTGTTAAAGGCCACAATTCAGTAAACTTTATGTAAGGGATTTTGGAAGAGCGTTGCAGTCTCACCACACGGCTGAAAGACAGGTAATTCCGACACTCAAAAGCCGTGGAGACCGATATCCTGTGGTTTTCCTTCTACACTAACATTGTGTTGTAGTGAACTAGATGAGAGTGATTATGGAAGGAACGCTGTGGTCATACCTCATGGCCGGAAGCCAGATAGTGCAGGTAGATCCGTTTCACAAGAAGCCGTAATAACAGGATGCTGATATTTATCGCCTTCTACTCTTACATATGTGCTGAAACAAGTAATCCCAGAGGTGCAGGATAAAGCTGTTTGCTTGTCAATAATCAAATGAAAGTTCTTCCAAAGAATACTCAGAAAATACTGAGCAGAATGCCAACGTACGTTTCACCAACAATTTGGCTTCATCCGGGCTGTATATTTAAAGGTTATCCCTATTCTTTATTTAAGGCCAGTTGTTACACCACCACCTCCGGAATTTTGGCCAGTGAATATAGGTTCCTATTTGATTTGTTGTAACAAGTTTCCTATAGCGAATGCAATTACTTTCGTTTTAAACCCGCTACAAAATTAAACAAGTTTCACATTGTTATTATTTCTTAAAAATAAAATAGTGCATCAAAAATTTGGCTATATATTTCACTTAAAGCTATATATATGGTAGTGATAGGGACTCAGATTGCGCAAAATTAATTTAATATTATTCATAAATTCACAAAAAATGGCCCAAATTATTCTCTTCACTGAGACCATATGGTGTGAGAGTTCCCAAATTAAAAATCCATTTGCTCGGAGCTAGCTCAGCATCTGAAAAGTCGCATAGCTCAACAGCTCCGGCTGTATTCATAATAATTGAGCATTTTTGACCACACAAATCAGCAAACTTTTAATAGAAAGTGGTGGTTGACTGATAGTTGAAACCCACGAAGCACCCATAACGATGAAAATGGCTAGGCTTGAAGTACGTTACACCTTCTCTGTGTGTGCAGATCGCTAAGGTGAACGCGAGGAAGACGCCATCTTGCCACTATAACTATGCTAGTTTCTCCTGACCGTGAGCTGTTTATTTACCTCTATCTGCCTCTGTAATTTAAACTGATGTTCCTTCACCTCAATATGGATGGAAGTACACTCACCACGGACATTAAAGCCCTATTACAGGACCTGGAGCGCAACATAGACAAACGTTTTGAGGACCTACTTCAGTTGGTATGCACAAGCAGTGAGTCTAACCCCAAGGGACTGGGGACTGAGACACGTGCTGGGACTACCGCCCTGAGCTCCAACAATCCTGAGCAGTCGGACCCCACCGATGTCATAACTGGAGGGCAGAATGGACCAAAGCTACAGTTAGGGGCTGGATATTCAGCTGAGGACTCACATGTGTTACTCGCTCCTAAGCGACTAAAGGTTACACAGCACCATAGATATTTGATTCGCCATTTACAAATTTCTACCGCACCCGAGATCAACAAGAGATCCTTCTCCCTGGAACCAGCATACATCTGGCTGGTTAGTGCGGTGCTCCATGAGAGTACAGGGGTTTCACTTTCAGAGGCATTAGCCAAACACAGGAAGAGTCAGCCTGGAGTATGGGACCCTGGAGGATGCGGTTCTAATGTGCATGGGGGACAGACTCTTTACATATACTCCCAGACTGGTTGAGTTTCGTGGTCGGCAGTGTTAGCCACATGACTAGACTCTAGCTGGTGTAACAGTATATAAATGATAAGCGGGTTGCTGGAACACTTACCGCATTAATCGACTCCGGGTCTGGTCTGACAAAGACAGTAGACAAAGCTCCTATTATATTTCCCTCTTACCCAGTTATCCTGGGTGTCACAGAGCATGTAAGGGAAGCATGTTTAACCATGCACGCTGAGAAAGCCAAGCATCTATTAAAAGCTACCTACGCTCCTGTCCTAAGGATTGTCTGCAGCACTTTGATACCACAGCCTTTTTTGAAAGGAACTCTGCTGTTTGTAGATGTTACATGTGGCTTAATGCTACCCCCCTGTGGCATGGGGTAATAGGAAAACAACTGCCCTCGATACATCAAATGGTGCTCCCTTTTAGCTTTGGACTGAAGCATCATATGAGTATAAATGAGGATGTCGTCTATTGTATATCTTTTGATATGGTGATCAGACAGATAACTTTAACTTACCCCATCCAGGAAATGCTTAGAATGTTTGTGACAGTGCATGTGACTTTTCTCCTGATGTGGGGCAATTAACGTGTTTGTATCTTGTTCATATTTTGTTTTGTTTTTTGTCTTTTATTTTTTATGCCTTAAATTGCAGGATTCATACCTGCTATTGTGCTTTAAGTTTTTAGGTGGTACTTGCTTCCTCCCCTATGTTTATATATGCAATCTACCCATAAGCGCAATATGACATGTTTTTCCATTTAGATAAAAATGGAGGCAATAATTGTTTTTCAGTGTGAGCACATATATTTTATTCTACTGTTGGAGGGAGTTATATCTAAAATTGCATCAATTTGAACTGTGTAGGCTGACTGCCGAAGATACTTATACAGTGGTCTGTGAACTCTTATGCAACCTGGCAGGACTTTTGTAAGGACAACGTTTAGAGTTATTGTTAAGTCCCATATTTTGATATAATTTTTCTTTCGCTCATTATTATCTCTTTTCCTATATCTCTTATAAGCCCATAGTCTAATTTTTTGTCTAGCTACTTAGCAGTCAGATACTGACCTTCTAAACCTTAAGCTTCAGTTATTCTAGCTTACTAAAAGTAGACCCTATGGATACAAAATGGTATCACTAACAAAGTGATGTAGGTGTGCTGGAAGAATGTTATGAATACACGTGCCACCAATATAGATACTTGTTTATATATCCTATTTCCAGTTAGGTGAGATCATTTTATTATTTTGCAATAGGGTTGTGCCTAGCTCTAATTTTTGTTTTCGCTTTTGTATGCTGGGCTTCAGTTATGGGAATTTTGGTATAGTGTTCTCTATATGTTCCTAATGCTGGTCATGACGCTGTTGTATTATGTGTTTAATTTTACTTAAGCCCTCATATGCCATGTACTAAGATTCATTTTGGTATATAAAGCACTGTCTCCAGGTCATAGTGAGACTAATGAAAGTTCTCCTCTATACTCCTTTAATTATACATTCCAACAGCCAACCTAATTTTTACATTTTAGATAATACATATTATAGGTTAACATATTGGGGTATGATTGGTATCTATTATACATATATTTGCAGATCAGTTGTATGTGACACAAGGCCTTAATGCCTAATATATTTACAGTTTCATATTCCTATATCATTGCTCATCAATATTTTAAATCTCCTATCTTGCTATATCTTTATTATGATACCTGAATTGAAATGCTAGCACCTCTGCTTTTTATAGGGCTCCAATATTTACATATTCTAATGTTAGCAACTGTACTTTTGTTTAGATATGTATTGATGTGTTATACCTAGATTGGTTTCTAGCCTACATTAGCAACTTGGGCTCAGGCATTTATTTCTCCTTATTGTTTCGCTTAGGATATCCTGTTTTGTATTTCGTATGAGTATAACAGCTTCATAGAGCTATGAGAGCAACAATTACTACAACCTACCTTAATCACTATTATATATCTTATGTCTAAGTTGGGGTTGCATAGTTTTCTCAGGACATCATTTTATCAGTACATACAGGGAAATCTCCATTTCAGTGGTGTTATCTTATATATATACTTGTTACACTTGATTTTAGGATGTAGAGTATAACTCTGTCCTTGACATATAAGAGATATACAGTTTAGGCCTTGAGATTAACCTCATTATGCTCTCATATCAATATTTATAGATGCCCTATACTTTATCTAGATACTTTTAAGAGTTTACTTAGCAATTAAAACTAATGTTCACTTGGTGTCCCGATAATAGTAACCATAAGCTTGACATGCCGACAGGCTCCGCCCTCCACCCCCCCTATTATATTTCGAGCGGCTCTCGCCCGCTGCATTCCCCCCCCCATTAAACTATTAAGCTAATTCCCCCCTGGCCCTAATTGTGCCTGAGTGGAAATTCTAATTTGCCTTCTATACGGCTCAGAGGGGACCATTTTTGTTTTTTCCTTTACTACCGTCATGATAAAACTGAAGTCTCACTGTAGATTGCCCAAATATTATAATTATGCTTGATCTATATGGATACTTTATGCCCTTCCTACAGGGTTTTGTCTGTAACACTTATCTAACAATATTGTATTTGCACTTTTCTGTAAATGTTTTGGGGCATACCCTTTGGTTGTATTTGTTTATGACTTCAATAAAAAAATGTTTAAATAAAAATCCATTTGCTCTCACGTTGGAGTAATATTCGATCTATATCCCCCCCCCTAATCCCCAAACTAACACTATCAATGCCAATTATCCTAAAATCTCTGGGTAAAGAGTTGTGAAATTCTGCAAAATGTCTCGCTATGCTTGACGTTGTCACTTTATTCTCAATGTCACGTATATGTTCTAGTGTGCAATCACGGAAGGCTCAAGTGGTTTTCCCCACATAATAAAGGGGGCCGCTACATTTGGCCAAATACACTAGTCCTTCTGTTCTGCAGGTTATTTTACTCCTAATCTTGTATATTTTGCCTCTTTTATCAGAAAAGAATCTAATTCATTCAATATGGTTGCAAGCCTTACATTGTTTGCAAGGATAGCAGCCTGGTTCAAAGCCAGCTCTACTGAGCCAATTGGAATCACTTCGTGGTCTGATGAAATGACTATGTACAAGATTATCACGTAGGTTTGGTGCCCTACGTGATGTTAGAAGTGGTTGTGGCGTTAAGACCTGATTCAAAGCTGTATCTGATTGGAGGATATGCCAATAGCATCTCATTATCTTTCGGATATCCTCCCAATGTTCATTGTATCCTGATCTGAATCTTATTTTATTTTGTTGCTCTGACACTGCCAATTTATTTTTTGAAACACTAAAGATGCTATCCTGTTGATTTTTGTTATATTGTCGTCGATATGCTTGACTTATCAACTTTTTTTGGATAGCACCTTTGAGTGAATCGTTTAGTCAGCTCCCTTGATTCACTATTAAAATCGTCCTGCCTAGTGCAATTTCTTCTAGCTCAGAAGAACTGAGAAACAGGAATACCCCTTATCTGATGTTTAGGGTGAAAACTATCTGCCCTCAGTATACTGTTGGTGGATGTCAGTTTGTGATACACCTTAGTAGCCAAATTACCCTCATGTACCATAACCGTTACATCTAAGAAATTAATTTCATGTGAGTCAAAAGATAATGTGAATTTTAGATTAAATGATACGTTGTTGAGGGAATCAACAAAGTTGACAAGCTGTTCTTCTGTGCCCCTCCATAGGAGGAACACGTAAATCTATGTAGCGAAGCCACATAGACACGTGATCACTCACTATGGAGGAGATCATTACATAATTCTGTTCCCAGTAACCCAGATAGAGGTACGCATATGAGGGCGCATATTTCGCCCCCATAGCCGTGCCTCGCATCTGCAAAAAATACCTGTCATCAAATACAAACAAATTATTAGTAAGTGCAAATTCCAGCAGGTCACAGATAAAATCCGTGTGCTGCTGGAAAGCTCTGCCTCTTTGTTGCAAAAAATATTGTGTGGCCTGTAATCCCCTATCATGCGGAATGCTTGAATAAAGCGATTCCACATGGATAGTAGCCAGAATCATTCCATCTTCATAAGTCAGACCACTTATCTTCCTTTGGAAGTCAGGTGTATCTTGTATAAAAGTAGTTAAATATGATACAAATGGTTTCAGGAAATGGTCTATGTATTGTCCTATACATTCCAAAGGTCCATCTATACCGGCTATTATAGGTCTACCGGGGGGATATTTACTCCCCTCCTTGTGGACCTTTGGAATAGTATAGAAGGTTGGTATCTTAGGGTTTTTAGGAAACAAGTAGTCAAATTCATATTTATTAATGATATTATTCGTTAAACCAGCCTCAAGTATGTCTTTCAAATTAGCTATAATCGTATCAATTGGATTGCTAGATAATTTTTTATATTGAGTCAAGTCATTGAGTTGTCTATAGTACTCTTGTCGATACCTTAATGTATCTTGCATCCCCAGGTTGCCACCTTTATCGGATGGCTTTATGGTGATATGTTTATTACATCCTAACTGGTAGAGTGCCTTTCTTTCACCTTCAGTTAGGTTGTCAGTAATGGGTCCATTGTTATTAAGTTTCATAATGCCATCCTCAACTAATTTTACAAATGTTGCTACTGCTGGAACTTCATTTAGATTGGGCATAAATATCAATCTCGGTTTTAAACCACTGTTGATAGTACTTTGAGTATTGCACCCATCAATTGTTTCAGTGTCACTTTGTAAGGACTCTAAAGTTGCAACTACACTTTCAAAATGTAATTCTGTCTCAGATGCACCTGAAAATAGCTTGTGACAAACTAACTTTCTGGCAAATAGTTTCAAATCTTTAACTGCCTCAAACTTATCTAGAGTCTTAACTGGCGAGAATGACAGACCCTTCTTAAGTAAAGATATCTGGTCATTGGACAATTGAATAGAAGATAGATTAATTATGCATCTATCGTCTATTTCTTGGTCCTCAATCTGTAATAAGTGTTCCTTGTGCTGGTTGTTTTTTTCTTTTTATTTGCTTTTGCCTCTGCCTCGTCGTGTTTTTGGGCCTCTTTTTCTTGTTGTCCTAAAGGGACACCCTTGATCTTATTACTGTCTTTTTTAGAGACATCCTGACTACACTCTGGATCACTATGATCATTCTTATTCCTATTATACGTATAAACTTGTTTTCATTTATAATCCTTGTCATCCCTCACATATTTTTTGTTTTTCTTTATTTTTATTTTGGATTGTGTCCGTAAAATTTCATTTTTCATTTTATCATTTAGTTCTTTGAACTCACTATTGTCTTCCCATTTATTCAGGGTACTTGTTGTCTCAACTAATTGTTGATTGATTAGGTCTAGTTTCAGTTGATCCTCCTTAAGAATAAGAGTCATCAGTTTATTGGAACATTCTGTTAAAATTTCCTCCCATTGTTCCCTAAAGTCAGGTATAATGATATCCTGTAAATCTGTACCTGGTAGTTTAAGAAATCTTAACCCTCTAGGGATCATACCTACTGTCTGATAATTAGTTAAACTAGAAATCTCCCATTTTACTCTTAGCTGTTTATATAATATTTGTTTTTGTTCTTTAAACGCTTTGTAGATATTTTTATCAGCTTGTGTTGTATCGTCATCTGTTTCTTCCAAATTGAATGTGTCTTTAACATCTGAGTCCCAGTCGCTATCGCTATAAGTGAAAGCCATATCTATTGTTATCTACCTAGGTTGTATGCAAACAGGACACAGTAGAAAATTTTCATATATATGAAGAACAGACCGAGCCAAGGTTTAAGAAAGGGTTAAGTCAAAAGGCCCATCCCAGAACCAACAATTATACTCAAATTATAAACTTTGCTCAGGAGTCAATAAAATATTTAAGACTTAGGATATCTAGTAATATCGGTGCTAAGGTATAAGCTAGCTATTAAACATTACAAAAGAAAAAAAGATACCTTACAACAGCACTCTTAGTCTAATAAAGAAATATTTTAATGATATAGTTAAATAATCTATACCAAACCTACTGTGCACAGTTAAATATAATCTAATAAACCCAATAGTAATAAGAATAATAAACACCATAAAAGGTTAATGCACAATAATAACATTAGAGGAGAAAACACAATTGATATAATGCACTTTTAACATGTATAGGCACAGAGCTAAAAAAAGCACAGTTCATACTGAAAGGGTTAAGGTACTTATCGTTCAGTGTCCTAGGTGGTGGAAGCAAGAAGCCATAGAACTGAATAATCCACAAAAGGAAAGGCTTAATTTATCAATCTCCCAGGGACCTGATGTGATATGACAATGCAGGCACTGTGATGAGTGGTAACGGCCACAATTCAGTAAACTTTATGTAAGGGATTTTGGAAGAGCGCTGCAGTCTCACCACACGGCTGAAAGACAGGTAAGTCCGACACTCAAAAGCCGTGGAGACCGATCTCCTGTGGTTTTTTGGAATTTTGGCCAGTGAATATAGGTTCCTATTTGATTTGTTGTAACAAGTTTCCTATAGCGAATGCAATTAGTTTCTTTTAAACCCGCTACAAAATTAAACAAGTTACACATTGTTATTATTTCTTAAAAATAAAATAGTGCATCAAAAATTTGGCTATATATTTCACTTAAAGCTATATATATGGTAGTGATAGGGACTCAGATTGCGCAAAATTAATTTAATATTATTCATAAATGGCCCAAATTATCCTCTTCATTGAGACCATATGGTGTGAGAGTTCCCAAATTAAAAATCCATTTGCTCTCACGTTGGAGTAATATTCTATCTATATCCCCCCCCTAATCCCCAAACTACCACTATCAATGCCAATTATCCTAAAATCTCTGGGGGAAGAGTTGTGAAATTCTGCATAATGGTTTCTCCTTATTTATTTCAAACAGTGGTCTACAGTCACTTTTCAGAGACAAGAAATTGCAAATTAAACATAGAGTGACTTGCACGACAAAGTATATTGTTTATTTACTACATTGTTTTCTCTTGTAAGGTGTATCCAGTCCACGGATCATCCATTACTTGTGGGATATTCTCATTCCCAACAGGAAGTTGCAAGAGGACACCCACAGCAGAGCTGTAATATAGCTCCTCCCCTAACTGTCATAGCCAGTCATTCTCTTGCAACTCTCAACAAGCTAAAGGGCGTTGTAGGAGAGAGTGGTTAAATATAGCTAGTTTATTTTCTTCAATCAAAAGTTTGTTATTTTTAAATAGTACCGGAGTTGTGCTATTTTATCTCAGGCAGTAAATAGAAGAAGAATCTGCCTGAGGTTTCTATGATCTTAGCAGGTTGTAACTAAGATCCATTGCTATTCTCACATATGTCTGAGGGGATTACACAGATGAGGTAACTTCAGCGAGAGAATGGCGTGCAGTTTATTCTGCTATCAGGTATGTGCAGTTATAATTTTTTTCTAGAGATGGAAAACACTAGAAAATGCTGCTGATACTGGATTAATGTAAGTTAAGCCTGAATACAGTGATTTAATAACGACTGGTATCATGCTTACTCCCAGGGGTAATACCCTTATATTTACAATATAAAACGTTTGCTGGCATGTTTAATCGTTTTTATATATGCTTTGGTGATAAAACTTTATTGGGGCCTAGTTTTTTTCCACATGGCTGGCTTAAATTTTGACTAGAAACAATTTCCACTGTTGTAGTATAAAAGTTACAGTTGGTGCAGTTAAAATTACAAACTGTGACATCCAGCTTCCCTCAAAGGCCCTCTGAATGCTATAGGACATCTCTAAAGGGCCCAAAGGCTTTCCAAAGTCGTTTATTGGGGAAGGTAGGGCCACAGCTTGCTGTGGCAGTTGGTTGTGACTGTTAAAAAACGTCTATTTCGTTTTTTTGATCCGTTTTTTGAACTAAGGGGTTAATCATCCATTTGCAAGTGGGTGCAATGCTCTGTTAGCCTATTATACACACTGTAAAAATTTCATTTGATTTACTGCATTTTTTCACTGTTTTTCAAATTCTGACAAAATTTGTTTCTCTTAAAGGCACAGTACCGTTTTTTTATATTTGCTTGTTAACTTGATTTAAACAGGCCCATTTATCAAGTTCCGTATGGAGCTTGAAGGGCCGTGTTTCTGGCGAGTCTTCAGACTCGCCAGAAACACAACTTATGAAGCAGCGGTCTAAAGACCGCTGCTCCATAACCCTGTCCGCCTGCTCTGAACAGGCGGACAGGAATCGCCAGACATCAACCCGATCGAATACGATCGGGTTGATTGACAGCTCCCTGCTGGCGGCCGATTGGCCGCGAGTCAGCAGGGGGCGGCGTTGCACCAGCATCTCTTGTGAGCTGCTGGTGCAATGTTAAATGCGGAGAGCGTATTGCTCTCCGCATTTAGCAAGGTCTTGCGGACCTGATCCGCAGTGTCGGATCAGGTCCGCAAGCCCTTTGATAAATGGGCCTGATAGTGTTTTCCAAGCTTGCTAGTCTCATTGCTATTCTGTATAAACATGTCTGACATAGAAGAAACTCCTTGTTTATTATGTTTAAAAGCCATGGTGGAACCCCCTCTTAGAATGTGTACCAAATGTACTGATTTCATTTTATGCAATAAAGATCATTTTCTGTCTTTAAAAAATGTATCACCAGAGGAATCTGACGAGGGGGAAGTTATGCCGACTAACTTTCCCCACGTGTCAGACCCTTTGACTCCCGCTTAAGGGACTCACGCTCAAATGGCGCCAAGTACATCTAGGGCGCCCATAGCGTTTACTTTACAAGACATAGCGGCAGTCATGGATAATACACTGTCAGCGGTATTAGCCAGACTACCTGAACTTAGAGGTAAGCGAGATAGCTCTGGGGTGAGACAAAATGCAGAGCATACTGACGCTTTAAGAACCATGTCTGATACTGCCTCACAATATGCAGAAGCTGAGGAAAGAGAGCTTCAGTCAGTGGGTGATGTTAATGACTCAGGAAAGATACCTGAATCTAATATTTCTACATTTAAATTTAAGCTTGAACACCTCCGCGTGTTGCTTAGGGAGGTTTTAGCTGCTCTGAATGACTGTGATACCATTGCAGTGCCAGAGAAATTGTGTAGACTGGATAAATACTTTGCAATGCCGGTGTGTACTGATGTTTTTCCAAATACCTAAAAGGTTTACAGAAATTATTAATAAGGAATGGGATAGACCAGGTGTGCCGTTCTCTTCCCCTCCTATTTTTAGAAAAATGTTTCCAATAGACACGACCACATGGGACTTATGGCAGACAGTCCCTAAGGTGGAGGGAGCAGTTTCTACTCTAGTAAAGTGTACTACTATCCCTGTCGAGGACAGTTGTGCTTTTTTTTTTTTTTAGATCCAATGGATACAAAATTAGAGGTTACCTTAAGAAAATATTTATTCAACAAGGTTTTATCCTACAGCCCCTTGCATGCATTGCCCCTGTCACTGCTGCTGTGGCGTACTGGTTTGAGTCTCTGGAAGAGGCTTTACAGGTAGAAACTCCATTGGATGACATACTTGGCAAACTTAGAGCACTTAAGATAGCCAATTCTTTTATTCTGATGCCATTGTTCATTTGACTAAACTAACGGCTAAGAATTCTGGTTTTGCTATACAGGCGCGCAGAGCGCTATGGCTTAGATCATGGTCAGCTGACGTGACTTCAAAATCTAAGCTACTTAACATTCCCTTCAAGGGGCAGACCCTATTCGGGCCTGGTTGAAGGAGATTATTGCTGATATCACTGGAGGAAAAGGTCATGCCCTTCCTCAGGACAGGTCCAAATCTAGGGCCAAACAGTCTAATTTTCGTGCCTTTCAAAACTTCAAGGCAGGTGCGACATTAACTTCCTCTAATAATAAACAAGAGGGAACTTTTGCTCAATCCAAGACGGTCTGGAGACCAAACCTGACATGGAAAAAAGGTAAGCAGGTAAAAAAGCCTGCTGCTGCCTCTAAGACAGCATGAAGGAACGGCCCCCTATCCGGGAACGGATCTAGTAGGGGGCAGACTTTCACTCTTTGCCCAGGCGTGGGCAAGAGATGTTCAGGATCCCTGGGCGTTGGAAATTATATCCCAGGGATATCTTCTGGACTTCAAAGCTTCCCCCCCAAAAGGGAGATTTCACCTTTCACAATTATCTGCACACCAGATAAAGAGAGAGGCATTCTTACACTGTGTACGAGTCCTCCTAGTTATGGGAGTGATCCATCCAGTTCCAAAGGAGGAACAGGGACAGGGTTTTTACTCAAATCTGTTTGTGGTTCCCAAAAAAGAGGGAACCTTCAGACCAATTTTGGATCTAAAGATCTTAAACAAATTCCTCAAAGTTCCGTCGTTCAAGATGGAAACTATTAGTACCATCCTACCACTGATCCAGGAGGGTCAATATATGACTACAGTGGATCTAAAGGATGCTTATCTTCACATTCCGATACACAAAGATCATCATCGGTTTCTCAGGTTTGCCTTTTAAGACAGGCATTATCAGTTGTAGCTCTTCCCTTGGGATTAGCTACAGCCCCAAGAATCTTTACAAAGGTTCTAGGGTCACTTATGGCGGTCCTAAGGCCGCGGGGCATAGCAGTAGCCCCATATTTAGACAACATCCTGATACAGGCGTCAAACTTCCAAATTGCCAAGTCTCATACGGACGTAGTACTGGCATTTCTGTGGTCGCATGGGTGGAAAGTGAATGAGGAAAAGAGTTCTCTATCCCCACTCACAAGAGTTTCCTTTCTAGGGACTCTGATAGATTCTGTAGAAATGAAAATTCACCTGACTGAGTCCAGGTTATCAAAGCTTCTAAATTCCTGCCGGGTTCTTCATTCCATTCCGCGCCCTTCGGTGGTTCAGTGTATGGAAGTAATCGGCTTAATGGTAGCGGCAATGGACATAGTGCCGTTTGCACGCTTACATCTCAGACCGCTGCAACTATGCATGCTCAGTCAGTGGAGCGGGGATTACACAGATTTGTCCCCTCAACTGAATCTGGACCAAGAGACCAGGGATTCTCTTCTCTGGTGGCTATCTCGGGTCCATCTGTCCAAAGGTATGACCTTTCGCAGGCCAGATTGGACAATTGTTATGACAGATGCCAGCCTTCTAGGTTGGGGTGCAGTCTGGAACTCCCTGAAGGCTCAGGGATCGTGGACTCAGGAGGAGTCTCTCCTTCCATTAAATATTCTGGAACTAAGAGCGATATTCAAGGCTCTTCAGGCTTGGCCTCAGTTAGCAACTCTGAGGTACATCAGATTTCAGTCGGACAACATCACGACTGTAGCTTACATCAACCATCAAGGGGGAACGAGAAGTTCCCTAGAGATGTTAGAAGTTTCAAAAATAATTCTCTGGGCAGAGATTCACTCTTGTCACCTATCAGCTATCCATATCCCAGGTGTAGAGCACTGGGAGGCGGATTTTCTAAGTCGTCAGACTTTTCATCCGGGAGAGTGGGAACTCCATCCGGAGGCATTTGCACAACTGATTCATCGTTGGGACAAACCAGAACTGGATCTCATGGCGTCTCGCCAGAACGCCAAGCTTCCGTGTTACGGATCCAGGTCCAGGGATCCCAAGGCGACACTGATAGATGCTCTAGCAGCGCCCTGGTCTTTCAACCTGGCTTATGTGTTTCCACCGTTTCCTCTGCTCCCTCGACTGATTGCCAAGATCAAGCAGGAGAGAGCATCAGTGATTCTGATAGCACCTGCGTGGCCACGCAGGACCTGGTATGCAGATATAGTGGACATGTCATCCTTTCCACCATGGTCTCTGCCTCTGAAACAGGACCTTCTACTTCAGGGTCCTTTCAACCATCCAAATCTAATTTCTCTGAGGCTGACTGCCTGGAGATTGAACGCTTGATTTTATCAAAGCGTGGCTTCTCCGAGTCAGTTATTGATACCTTAAGACAGGCACGAAAGCCTGTCACCAGGAAAATTTACCATAAGGTATGGCGTAGATATCTTTATTGGTGTGAATCCAAGGGTTACTCATGGAGTAAGGTCAGGATTGCTAGGATATTATCTTTTCTCCAAGAAGGTTTGGAAAAAGGATTGTCAGCTAGTTAAGCGTCTGGCAGATGTTCAGGCATTTTGTCAGGCTTTAGTTAGAATCAAGCCTGTGTTTAAACCTGTTGCTCCACCATGGAGCTTAAACTTGGTTCTTAAGGTTCTTCAAGGAGTTCCGTTTGAACCTCTTCATTCCATAGATATCAAGCTTTTATCTTGGAAAGTTTTTTTTTTGGTAGCTATTTCCTCGGCTCGTAGAGTCTCTGAGCTATCTGCCTTACAATGTGATTCTCCTTATCTGATTTTTCATACGGATAAGGTCGTCCTGCGTACCAAACCTGGGTTCTTACCTAAGGTGGTATCTAACAAGAATATCAATCAAGAGATTGTTGTTCCATCCTTGTGTTACACAATTTGGACATGGTCCGTGCTTTAAAGTTTTACTTACAAGCTACTAAAGATTTTCGTCAAACATCTGCTTTGTTTGTTGTCTACTCTGGACAGAGGAGAGGTCAAAAGGCTTCGGCAACCTCTTTTTCTTTTTGACTAAGAAGCTTAATCCGCTTAGCCTATGAGACTGCTGGACAGCAACCTCCTGAAAGGATTACAGCTCATTCCACTAGAGCTGTGGCTTCCAGTTGGGCCTTTAAAAATGAGGCTTCTTTTGATCAGATTTGTAAGGCGACTACTTGGTCTTCGCTTCATATTTTTTAAAAATTTTACAAATTTGATACTTTTGCTTCTTCGGAGGCTATATTTGGGAGAAAGGTTTTACGGGCAGTGGTTCCTTCCATTTAAGTTCCTGCCTTGTCCCTCCCTTCATCCGTGTACTTTAGCTTTGGTATTGGTACCCCACAAGTAATGGATGATCCGTGGACTGGATACACCTTACAAGAGAAAACACAATTTATGCTTACCTGATAAATTTATTTCTCTTGTGGTGTATCCAGTCCACGGCCCGCCCTGTCATTTTAAGGCAGGTAATTTTTAAATTTAAACTACAGTAACCACTGCACCCTATGGTTCCTCCTTTCTCGGCTTGTTTTCGGTCGAATGACTGGCTATGACAGTTAGGGGAGGAGCTATATTACAGCTCTGCTGTGGGTGTCCTCTTGCAACTTCCTGTTGGGAATGAGAATATCCCACAAGTAATGGATGATCCGTGGACTGGATACACCACAAGATAAATAAATTTATCAGGTAAGCATAAATTGTGTTTTTGTGGAATGTTCTATGTTGGGAAGACTGTGGATGATCTAAGAACAAGGATGGCCAATCATCGATCTGCTATTAGATCAGCATTGGAAAAAGGTACATCTGACCAACCTGTGGCCAGGCACTTCGCAAAGGCAGGACATAGAGTATCGGACCTAAGGTATATCATCATCGATCATATTGCACAGCTATCCCGTGGTGGTGACAGAGCGAAGATGCTCTTACAAAGAGAGTCCAAATGGATATACAATCTGGGCACTTTGGCCCCACGAGGACTCAATGTACACCTGTACTGGCATTGCTATGTATAGCCTCTCCTACTATATATAATGATATGGATTCAATATTGGTTGTTGCCTTATATATATTATACAGCTGCTATGCTTATGTTCCTATACCATATATTATATATTATGCCCCTTTTGGTTCTTCCCCTCCCCTCTCTTATTATACATTTATGGAGCTTTAGCTTACGTCAGCACACTTCCGGGTACACGAGATAGTGGAACGCAGGTATGCGTTCCAGCACTTTAATTTGGCGCCACAACATTGGGAGGCAGGTTTGGAATTTGATTGATTCATCACTATATATTGTGTGATTTTGTTCACTGTTATTATGCTGATAAAGGGTAGTATATACCCAAAAACGTTTCATTAAAATAACTTGGTTATTTCTAACAAAAGTCCTGTGAGTGCAATTTTTTGTCCTATTATTGCTCCATATTTTTGCACCCAGGCAGCTGACAACAGGTGGGTCGACCTGAAGAGTGGGTATATATATATATATATATATATATATATATATATAAAAATATATATACTGTATATATATTGATATATACACACACAATGTTGCAGGGTACACTCTTTATGCTGTTTTCTACTCCAGAGTGCTCTATTGTGTTTTTGTGAACCCACGGCACACATTGGTAATTCTGCTGATTACTGGATCTGCAAAAAACAGTGCAGAGTGCCACTTGTAGCCCTGGGGCCGCCTGTTCGCCTTTGCTGATTTAAAGGAACATGTAAGCAAAAAGTGTGTTATAAAGCCCTAGTATAATTTTTCAAGATGTACATGTGCCGGGTGCCAGTTTTGTAGTTTACTGTGCCATTAGACACAATAACAGTTTTCCCTACACTAAACCCGTCCTAGGTAACCTTAAAATACTTTTTTTCCCCTTGAACAAGGAAGTAGAACTATTGTAAATGAATGTAAAAACATTGTGCACTTATTTATCATTTTTATTGATAAATTACACAAGATGAATAGAGTCAGTGGTTTCTGCTTATATTTATGCTGTTTTAGCACAAACTTATAGCTTTAATTCTTTGGGGTCGATTTATCATAGTGTGAGCAGACATGATACGCTGTAGCGGATCATGTCAGCTGCACATCAATAAATGCAGACAGCATAGGCTGTCTGCATTTATCAGTGCACAAGCATTTCTAGTGAAATGTTTGTGCAATGCCGCCCCCTGCACATTTGCGGCCTATCGACCACTAGCAGGGGGTGTCAATCAACCCGATCGTATCCTCAGAGGTGGCGGACAAGTTAAGGAGCAGCGGTCTTACGACTGCTGCTTCTTAACTCCTGTTGTCGACGAGCCTGAATAGGTGAATACGGGGCATGATTAATCGGCCCCTTTGTCTTCACTATAGATTGGTAGGTACCTTTCATGCACAGTGCATATCTACCAATCACCTGCCAGATAAACTCTGAAGGTCTGAAACTCAAAACCTTGCTGGTATGGAGAGAAATCACGCAAAATCTTTGAGATTATTTTAGACCTTGTATTGTAATGTAGGAGTTTCTGTTTCACATATCTCAAGTTAAAATTTGTGTTTCTAAATATTTTAAAGGCCTCTCTGTACTGATGAGACTTCATAGAATATCTCACTTGAGTGGCGAGGTTTGGAATATCAGGCCCACAGAGAGGTACCCACCCAGCATGTACATTTGGTGGCAATTTCAGTTTTGTATAAAAGATTATCCAACTTTTTTTTTTTTAAATACTGTGATTATTTCCATATCTCATGAGGACTGTAAAGGGACATTAAAGGGAAATGAAACCCCAAAATTTTCTTTTGTGATTCAGACAGAGTATATCCTTTTAAAAATGTATTTATTATCAAATTTGCTTGGTTCTCATGATATTCTGGGTTGAAGAGATACCTAGGTAGGCATCTGCAGCACTACATGACAGGAAATAGTGCTGCCATCTAGTGTTCTTGCAAATGAATAACATTCTTGCAAAACTGCTGCCCTATAGAGTTTACAGAAATAGGCCAGCTCCTAAGCATCTGTCTCTGCTTTTCAACAAAAGATAAAAAGGGAACAAAGAAAAATTGCTAATAGAAGTAAATTAGAACAATGTTTAAAATTGCATGTTCTGTCTGAATGATGAAATAAAAAATGTGGGTTTCCCTTTAAATTAATAATAATCAAATTATTTTTTGTGCATAAATTAATGCCTGCAATAATGTATTGCATTGCAAAATAAACTAAAGTAAATGTTTTATAAGCATTTTAGACTGCAATTTAGGGGCAATATCCTTTGAAAACCCTCTATAGTATGTTTATATTTATCCTATCTCCTCTGCTGTGGCAAGTTCAGAACAGATATAAATGAGCACCTGCACTGATCAAGCAAGCAATGTGTGTCGTCAAGGATACACTAGAACCTCAATGGATGGAATAAACACAATTGTAGGAGATGAATTATATGAAAAGCAGGAAAAATAAGGAGTACATTACATTTTTTTTGTGGCCATTTTATGGGCAATTGATTTGTGAGTTTATCATTCCTTTAACAAAGTAGATCAACTACAAAGCTCTTTTTAATGGTTCAGGCCATGACCGCTTAGAGTAAACCCCCTTTACAAGAGGGAAGTGGTTTGGTCATGGTGAGAACATAGGAAGTAAGGGGGGAAGGAGCAAGACTATTCTATGTTGTGTCTTTTGATTTCCACTTTAATGGCCATTGTCAAAGCAAATTAATGTTTCATTTTCTGTAACAGCAATTTTGAAATATCATAAACAGACTTGATGGTAAAAAGTTTCTTAGATACACCATACGATTTAAGGAACGTTCCAATTTTCTTCTATTATCTAATTTGCTTTGTACTCTTAGTATCCCTTGTTGAAAAGCATACCTAGGTAGGCTCAGTAGCTGGGAGCTAGCCGCTAATTGATGGCTGCACATATATACCAATTATCATTGCCTTACCAATGTGTTCAGCTACCTCCCAGCAGTGATTTGCTGCTCCTTCAATAAAGGATACCAAGAGAATGAATCAAGATTGATAATAGATGTATATTGGAAAGTTCTTTAAAATTATATGATCTATCTGAAGCATGAAAGAAAAATTGTGTATTTCATGTCTCTTTCTAGCTTACCCAAATGAATGCATGTTGAAAAAGTATGATGTCTCTGTTGTGAATAAATCTGTTGCCATTCTTACAGCAATGTTGTTGTAGAAGAGTCACTTGTGGATCTGTAATGACATTAAAATGAATTTTACTTTGTTTTTATATTTGCACCACAATATACATTGCAAAAAATCTACATACAAATACATATTTGAAAATCATTTATAATTGTAATTTTTATAGCAAATTGTGCATTGTTTTGTACTCCATGGATACATCCCTTGAAAATCCAGTTGAGTGCTGTTTATGTTATCTCCTGTTATCTCCTTTGCTGTGACCAATTAATGATTAAAGGGACAGTCTACACCAGAATAGTTATTGTTTTTATTGTTTAAAAAGATAGATAATCCCTTTAATACCCATTCCCCAGTTTGGCATAACCAACACGGTTATATTTATATATATTTTACCTAAGTGATTACTTTGTATCTAAGTCTCTGAAGACTGTCCCCTTATCTCAGTGCTTTTGACAGACATGCAGTTTAGCCAGTCAGGGCAGACTCCTAAATAATTCCACAGGAGTGAGCAGCACAATGTTATCTATATGACACACATTAACTAGTACTGTCTAACTGTGAAAAACTTTCAAAAAGAGGCGGTTTTCAACGGTTTAGAAATCAGTTTGAGCCTACCTAGGTTTAGCCTTTGAAAAATACCACCAAGGGAACAAAGCAAATTTGATGATAAAAGTAAATTGGAACGTTGTTTAAGTTTGTATGCCCTATATAAACCATGAAAGTTTAATTTTGACTAGACTGTCCCTTTAATAATAAAAGTCAATTGGAAAGTTGTTTAAAATTACATGCCCTATCTGAATCATGAGTTTATTTTTGACTACACTGTCCCTTTAATATAAATATATTAATATAATTTTGAAGGAATCACTGTACAGCATGTGTTAGGGTTATGGTTCTAAATTCCATGGAATCCAAAGAAAAAAAAAACTACAATTTTTAATTGTAAAACAAGCAAATTAAATAATGAAAGTGTTTTATTTTTTCACTATACCTAAACATTTTATAATTAACAACAATTATGAATTCAGTATCTATTAAAGGGATATAAAATCCAAACATTTTCTTTCTTGAGTCACATAGAGAATACACAGTAATTTTAAACAACTTCCTAATTTGCTTCGATTATCTAATTTGCTTTGTTCTTTTGCTATCCTTTGTTGAAAAGAATACCTAGGTAGGCTCAGGACCATCAAAGCACTTCTGGGAGCTAGCTGCTGATTGGTGGCCGCACATATACACCTTTTGTCATTTGCTTACTTAATGTGTTTTGCTATAAAGGATACAAAGAGAATAAAGCAACATTGATAATATAAGTGAAATTGTATGCTCTATCTAAATCATGAAAAAAAAAATGGGGATTCACGTCCCTTTAAAGCTCTTTTACTCGCAGACTATTCCATATATCAGGCTCCATTTATTAAGCAGCAGATGCAGTTTTGGAGCCCCATCATTTAAGGCTCACCTGAAATGGACGTTAGGTGGCAGATTAAAATCATCCCGATCTGATTGGGATGATTGACAGCCCCTGCTAGCGGCCGTGAGCAGGGGGCGGCATTGCGCAAGCATTTCACTAGAAATGCTTGTGCAATGTTAAATGCTGACTGCATATGCGGTCAGCATTTAGCGAGGTCGAGCGGACATGATTTGCTACAGCGATTCATCTCTGCTCGATTATATATAAATCTACCCAATCATTTAGCGAGGTGAAGCGGACACGATTCGCTACAGCAATTCATCTCTGCGCGATTATTAATAAATCTACCCCAATCATCGTTGCTTTCTGTAGCATAGAGCTTTTAAAAATGACTCCTACATTTGAAATACGAGCTTCTTGTGAAAAATAATTTCCTTCTCAACATTCTCAAACCATTCTATGATATAAAGTCTGCCTTATACCTAAATCTATATTCCATGAAAACAAACCATTGTATCTGAACAAAGGAATATATTTTAGTTACATTACATGCAAGCAGTTAAAACATATGTTATTTATATGTCATATAATTAAAATGAACTTGTATAGCAAGCTACAATATTTTTATTTTGTCATTTGAAGAATTATCATGATCTTAATTTCAAAGGCTTTTTAAAAAGTTTTTTTTTTTTATATATGCAGATAGAGACCACCAGTTCAGAAAAAAAATGACTGAAACCGCAGCAGTGGAGAGTGTATTTCCTTCTCCTTTTTGTAGCAGTGAGGAAACTTTCTTTATGTTTACAGTAATATTTTCTCTTGATTAAACAGCTATTGAAGACACAGTAGACAAAATGAAACTGGTTACAGCCCACTTGTTTGCTAATTCAATACTAGGAAACTATGTAGCATAAGGAACAACAACAAAAATTACCCACGGAAAAAGAAAATCACATGAAGTAGGAGTGCTTATACGGAATTTTAATGTACTAGAAAAGGTACCAATAAAACTCTCTATTTTAAAGTTATTAACTTGCTAATTTTATAGTGTGATCTTTATAGCATTATATATATATTGATACAGTATCCCACAAAAGTGAGTACACCCCTCTCATTTTTGTAAATATTTTATTATATCTTTTCATGTGACAACACTGAAGAAATGACACTTTGCTACAATGTAAAGTAATGAGTGTACAGCCTGTGTAAATTTGCTGTCCCCTCAAAATAACATGACACACAGCCATTAATGTCTAAACTGTTGGCAACAAAAGTAAGTACAGTGGAAATGTCCAAATTGGGCCCAATGTGTCAATATTTTGTGTGGCCACCATTATTTTCCAGCACTGCCTTAACCCTCTTGGAGTTCACCATGCTTTACAGGTTGCCACTGGATTTCTCCAACATTGGTGTGTCCGGTCCACGGCGTCATCCTTACTTGTGGGATATTCTCTTCCCCAACAGGAAATGGCAAAGAGTCCCAGGAAAGCTGGTCACATGATCCCTCCTAGGCTCCGCCCACCCCAGTCATTCTCTTTGCCGTTGCACAGGCAACATCTCCACGGAGATGGTTAAGAGTTTTTTGGTGTTTAAATGTAGTTTTATTCTTCTATCAAGTGTTTGTTATTTTAAAATAGTGCTGGTATGTACTATTTACTCTGAAACAGAAAAGGATGAAGATTTCTGTTTGTAAGAGGAAGATGATTTTAGCAGACAGTAACTAAAATCGATTGCTGTTTCCACACAGGACTGTTGAGATGAAGTAACTTCAGTTGGGGGAAACAGTTAGCAGTCTTTTCTGCTTAAGGTATGACTAGCCATATTTCTAACAAGACCATGTAATGCTGGAAGGCTGTCATTTCCCCTCATGGGGACCGGTAAGCCATTTTCTTAGTTAAACATAAAAGAATAAAGGGCTTCAAAAAGGGCTTAAAAACTGGTAGACATTT
Organism: Bombina bombina; assembly: GCF_027579735.1. Taxonomy (NCBI): domain Eukaryota; kingdom Metazoa; phylum Chordata; class Amphibia; order Anura; family Bombinatoridae; genus Bombina; species Bombina bombina. The sequence goes on from NC_069507.1 coordinate 95,369,022, forward strand.
TTCTGGGCTAAAACAATTGCTTTACTAGGCATATTATGCAGATTCTAACTAATTATTGGTATTATAATCTTGGGGAACGTTTAGAAAAACGGCAGGCACTGTGTTGGACACCTTTTTCAGATGGGGGCCTTTCTAGTTATAGACAGAGCCTCATTCTGGGACTGTATAGGGGTTTAATGTAAAAACGGCTCTGGTTCCGTTAATTTAAGGGTTAAAGCTTTGGTGTGCAATACTTTTAATGCTTTAAGACACTGTGGTGAAATTTTGGTGAATTTTGAACAATTCCTTCATACTTTTTCACATATTCAGTAATAAAGTGTTTTGAGTTTGAAATTTAAAGTGACAGTAACGGTTTTATTTTAAAACGTTTTTTGTGCTTTGTTGACAAGTTTAAGCCTGTTTAACATGTCTGTACCATCAGATAAGCTATGTTCTATATGTATGAAAGCCAATGTGTCTCCCCATTTAAATTTATGTGATAATTGTGCCATAGTGTCCAAACAAAGTAAGGACAGTAATGCAACAGATAATGATATTGCCCAAGATGATTCCTCAAATAAGGGGAGTAAACATGATACTACATCATCCCCTACTGTGTCTACACCAGTTATGCCCACACAGGAGGCCCCTAGTACATCTAGTGCGCCAATACTTATTACCATGCAACAATTAACGGCTGTAATGGATAACTCCATAGCAAATCTTTTATCCAAAATGCCTACTTATCAGAGAAAGCGCGATTGCTCTGTTTTAAACACTGAAGAGCAAGAGGACGCTGATGATAACTGTTCTGACATACCCTCACACCAATCTCAAGGGGCCATGAGGGAGGTTTTGTCTGATGGAGAAATTTCAGATTCAGGAAAAATTTCTCATCAAGCTGAACCTGATGTTGTGACATTTAAATTTAAATTAGAACATCTCCGCGCACTGCTTAAGGAGGTGTTATCTACTGTGGATGATTGTGACAATTTGGTCATTCCAGAGAAATTATGTAAGATGGACAAGTTCCTAGAGGTTCCGGTGCCCCCCGACGCTTTTCCTATACCCAAGCGGGTGGCGGACATAGTAAATAAAGAGTGGGAAAGGCCCGGCATACCTTTTGTTCCCCCCCTATATTTAAGAAATTATTTCCTATAGTCGACCCCAGAAAGGACTTATGGCAGACAGTCCCCAAGGTCGAGGGGGCGGTTTCTACTCTAAACAAACGCACTACTATTCCTATCGAAGATAGTTGTGCTTTCAAAGATCCTATGGATAAGAAATTAGAGGGTTTGCTTAAAAAGATTTTTGTACAGCAAGGTTACCTTCTACAACCAATTTCATGCATTGTTCCTGTCACTACGGCAGCGTGTTTCTGGTTCGAGGAACTAGAAAAATCGCTCAGTAAAGAATCTTCGTATGAGGAGGTTATGGACAGAGTTCAAGCACTTAAATTGGCTAACTCTTTTGTTTTAGATGCCGCTTTGCAATTAGCTAGATTAGCGGCGAAAAATTCAGGGTTTGCTGTCGTGGCGCGCAGAGTGCTTTGGCTAAAGTCTTGGTCAGCGGATGTGTCTTCCAAGACAAAATTGCTTAACATTCCTTTCAAGGGTAAAACATTATTTGGACCTGATTTGAAAGAGATTATTTCAGACATCACTGGGGGAAAGGGCCATGCCCTCCCACAGGATAGGTCTTTTAAGGCTAATAATAAGCCTAATTTTCGTCCCTTTCGCAGAAACGGACCAGTCTCTAATTCTGTATCCTCTAAGCAAGAGGGTAATACTTCACAACCCAAACCAGCCTGGAAACCAATGCAAGGCTGGAACAAGGGTAAGCAGGCCAAGAAGCCTACCACTGCTACCAAAACAGCATGAAGGGATAGCCCCCGATCCGGGACCGGATCTAGTGGGGGGCAGACTTTCTCTCTTTGCTCAGGCTTGGGCAAGAGATGTTCAGGATCCTTGGGCGCTAGAAATAGTTTCTCAAGGTTATCTCCTGGAATTCAAGGAACTACCCCCAAGGGGAAGGTTCCACAGGTCTCAATTATCTTCAAACCAAATAAAGAGACAGGCATTCTTACATTGTGTAGAAGACCTGTTAAAGATGGGAGTGATACATCCAGTTCCAATAAGAGAACAAGGAATGGGATTTTATTCCAATCTGTTCATAGTTCCCAAAAAAGAGGGAACATTCAGACCAATTTTGGATCTAAAGATCCTAAACAAATTTCTCAGGGTACCATCGTTCAAAATGGAAACTATTCGAACGATCCTACCTACTATCCAGGAAAATCAATTTATGACTACCGTGGATTTAAAGGATGCGTACCTACATATTCCTATCCACAAGGAACATCATCAGTTCCTAAGGTTCGCTTTTCTGGACAAGCATTACCAGTTTGTGGCACTTCCATTTGGATTAGCCACTGCTCCAAGGATTTTCACAAAGGTACTAGGGTCCCTTCTAGCGGTTCTAAGACCAAGGGGCATTGCAGTAGTACCTTACTTGGACGACATCCTGATTCAAGCGTCGTCCCTGTCAAAAGCAAAGGCTCATACGGACATCGTCCTAGGCTTTCTCAGATTTCACGGATGGAAGGTGAACAAAGAAAAAAGTTCTCTGTCCCCGTCAACAAGAGTTCCCTTCTTGGGAACAATAATAGATTCCTTAGAAATGAGGATTTTTCTGACAGAGGTCAGAAAATCAAAACTTCTAAGCTCTTGTCAAGTACTTCATTCTGTTCCTCGTTCTTCCATAGCACAGTGCATGGAAGTAATAGGATTGATGGTTGCAACAATGGACATAGTTCCTTTTGCACGAATTCATCTAAGACCATTACAACTGTGCATGCTCAGACAGTGGAATGGGGATTATACAGACTTGTCTCCGACGATTCAAGTAGATCAAAAGACCAGAGATTCACTCCGTTGGTGGCTGACCCTGGACAATCTGTCACAGGGAATGAGCTTCCGCAGACCAGAGTGGGTCATTGTCACGACCGACGCCAGCCTAGTGGGCTGGGGCGCGGTCTGGGAATCCCTGAAAGCTCAGGGTCTATGGTCTCGGGAAGAGTCTCTTCTCCCGATAAACATTCTGGAACTGAGAGCGATATTCAATGCTCTCAGAGCTTGGCCTCAACTAGCAAAGGCCAAATTCATAAGGTTTCAGTCAGACAACATGACGACCGTTGCATATATCAATCATCAGGGGGGAACAAGGACTTCCCTGGCGATGAAAGAAGTGACCAAGATAATTCAATGGGCGGAGGATCACTCCTGCCACTTGTCTGCGATCCACATCCCAGGAGTGGAAAATTGGGAAGCGGATTTTCTGAGTCGTCAGACATTCCATCCGGGGGAGTGGGAACTCCATCCGGAAATCTTTGCCCAAATAACTCAATTATGGGGCATTCCAGACATGGATCTGATGGCGTCTCGTCAGAACTTCAAGGTTCCTTGCTACGGGTCCAGATCCAGGGATCCCAAGGCGACCCTAGTAGATGCACTAGTAGCACCTTGGACCTTCAACCTAGCTTATGTATTCCCACCGTTTCCTCTCATCCCCAGGCTGGTAGCCAGGATCAATCAGGAGAGGGCCTCGGTGATCTTGATAGCTCCTGCGTGGCCACGCAGGACTTGGTATGCAGACCTGGTGAATATGTCATCGGCTCCACCATGGAAGCTACCTTTGAGACAGGACCTTCTTGTTCAGGGTCCATTCGAACATCCGAATCTGGTTTCCCTCCAACTGACGGCTTGGAGATTGAACGCTTGATTTTATCAAAGCGTGGGTTTTCAGATTCTGTAATAGATACTCTGATTCAGGCTAGAAAGCCTGTAACTAGAAAAATTTACCATAAAATATGGAAAAAAATATATCTGTTGGTGTGAATCTAAAGGATTCCCATGGAACAAGATAAAAATTCCTAAGATTCTATCCTTTCTACAAGAAGGTTTGGAGAAAGGATTATCTGCAAGTTCTCTGAAGGGACAGATCTCTGCTTTATCTGTTTTACTTCACAAAAGACTGACAGCTGTGCCAGATGTTCAAGCATTTGTTCAGGCTCTGGTTAGGATCAAGCCTGTTTACAGACCTTTGACTCCTCCCTGGAGTCTAAATCGAGTTCTTTCAGTTCTTCAAGGGGTTCCGTTTGAACCCTTACATTCCGTAGATATTAAGTTATTATCTTGGAAAGTTTTGTTTTTGGTTGCAATTTCTTCTGCTAGAAGAGTTTCAGAGTTATCTGCTCTGCAGTTTTCTCCGCCCTATCTGGTGTTCCATGCAGATAAGGTGGTTTTGCGTACTAAGCCTGGTTTTCTTCCGAAAGTTGTTTCCAACAAAAATATTAACCAGGAGATAGTTGTACCTTCTTTGTGTCCGAATCCAGTTTCAAAGAAGGAACGTTTGTTACACAATTTGGACGTAGTCCGTGCTCTAAAATTCTATTTAGAGGCTACTAAAGATTTCAGACAAACATCTTCCTTGTTTGTTGTTTATTCTGGTAAAAGGAGAGGTCAAAAAGCGACTTCTACCTCTCTTTCCTTTTGGCTTAAAAGCATTATCCGATTGGCTTATGAGACTGCCGGACGGCAGCCTCCTGAAAGAATCACAGCTCACTCCACTAGGGCTGTGGCTTCCACATGGGCCTTTAAGAACGAGGCTTCTGTTGACCAGATATGTAAGGCAGCGACTTGGTCTTCACTGCACACTTTTGCCAAATTTTACAAATTTGATACTTTTGCTTCTTCGGAGGCTATTTTTGGGAGAAAGGTTTTGCAAGCCGTGGTGCCTTCCATTTAGGTGACCTGATTTGCTCCCTCCCTTCATCCGTGTCCTAAAGCTTTGGTATTGGTTCCCACAAGTAAGGATGACGCCGTGGACCGGACACACCAATGTTGGAGAAAACAGAATTTATGCTTACCTAATAAATTACTTTCTCCAACGGTGTGTCCGGTCCACGGCCCGCCCTGGTTTTTTAATCAGGTCTGATGAATTATTTTCTCTAACTACAGTCACCACGGTATCATATGGTTTCTCCTATATATATTTCCTCCTGTCCGTCGGTCGAATGACTGGGGTGGGCGGAGCCTAGGAGGGATCATGTGACCAGCTTTGCTGGGACTCTTTGCCATTTCCTGTTGGGGAAGAGAATATCCCACAAGTAAGGATGACGCCGTGGACCGGACACACCGTTGGAGAAAGTAATTTATCAGGTAAGCATAAATTCTGTTTCCTCTTCCACTCCTCCATGACGACATCACAGAGCTGGTGGATGTTAGAGACCTTGCGCTCCCCCACCTTCCATTTGAGGATGCCCCACATATGCTCAATAGGGTTTAGGTCTAGAGACATGCTTGGCCAGTCCATCACCTTTACCCTCAGCTTAGCAAGGCAGTGGCCATCTTGGAGGTGTGTTTGGGGTCGTTATCATGTTGGAATACTGCCCTGCGGCCAGTCTCCAAAGGGAGGGGATCATGCTCTGCTTCAGTATGTCACAGTACATGTTGGCATCCATGGTTCCCTCAATGAACTGTAGCTTCCCAGTGCCGGTAGCACTCATGCAGGCCCAGACCATCCCACCACCATGCTCGACTGTAGGCAAGACACACTTGTCTTTGTACTCCTCACCTGGTTGCCGCAACACATGCTTAACACTATCTGAACCAAATAGGTTTATCTTGGTCTCATCGGATCACAGGACATGGTTCTAGTAATCCATGTCCTTAGTCTGCTTGTCTTCAGCAAACTGTTTGCAGGCTTTCTTGTACATCATCTTTAGAGGAGGCTTCCTTCTTGGATGATAGCCATGCAGACCAATTTGATGCAGTGTGCGGCGTATGGTCTGATCACTGACAGGCTGACCCCCACCCCTTCAACCTCTGCAGCAATGCTGGCAGCACTTATACATCTATTTCCCAAAGACGACCTATAGATATGACACTGAGCACGTGCACTCAGCTTCTTTGGTCGACCATGGCGAGGCCTGTTCTGAGTGGAATCTGTCATGTGAATCCGCTGTATGGTCTTGCCCACCGTGCTGCAGCTCAGTTTCAGGGTCTTGGCAATCTTCTTATAGCCTAGGCCATCTTTATGTAGAGCAACTATTCTTTATTTCAGATCTTCAGAGAGTTTTTTGCCATGAGGTGCCATGTTGAACTTCCAGTGACCAGTATGAGAGAGTGTGAGAGCGATAACACCAAATTTAACACACCTGCACCCCATTCACACCTGAGACCTTGTAACACTAACGAGTCACATGACACCAGGGAGGGAAAATGGCTAATTGGGCCCAGTTTGGACATTTCCAATTAGGGGTGTACTCACTTTTGTTGCCAACGGTTTAGACATTAATGGCTGCATGTTGAGTTATTTTGAGGGGACAGCAAATTTACACAGTTATACAGGCTGTACACTCACTACTTTACATTGTAGCAAAGTGTCATTTCTTCAGTGTTTTCACATGAAAAGATATAATAAAATATTTACAAAAATGTGAAGGGTGTACTCACCTTTGTGGGATACTGTATATATATATATTTTTATATATATATATATATATATATATATATATATATATATATATATATATATATATATATATATATATATATATATATATATATATATATATATATATATATATATATATATACAGTATATAGGTATATAATGCACCTGCTAATTTTATAGTATGATTCCTGATAATTTCCCTAAGGGAAAAAGAGTCAACCAGACATAGGGGGGTAGTTATCAAGCCGTCAACCTCAAATACGCTGCGTATTCCGCAGCGTATTTGTGGCGAGGCTGATTCGCCTTAGTTATCAAAGGCTCGAGACCGGCAAAAGTAGAATTTTGTGACGTCAGCTTCGATCCGCCGGACTCAGTCCGACACAGATCGATTCTTACGTCACTCCAGATGTTCCGCACACAAGTGCGGCACATTCTCACTACTTTTGCTAGCTATCAAAAAACTAGCAGGTACGCTCGGCACTTTTACGGCCCAGCGTACCTGGTTTTCAAAGCGCCAGCCTGGAGGCGGCGGATCCCATAGGAATCAATGGGAGTCTGACCATAGCGAAAGTACAAGTTCGCTGCTGACAGACATCCCATTGATTTCTATGGGAGCTGTCTACACCTAACACCCTAACATGTACCCCGAGTCTAAACACCACTAATCTGACCCCCCCTACACCGCCGCAACTAAATAAAGTTATTACCCCCTAAACCGCCGCTCCCGGAGCCCACCGCAAGCTACTCTATACATATTAACCCCTAAACCGCCGCTCCCGGAGCCCACCGCAACTATAATAAATGTATTAAGCCCTAACCCGCCGCTCCCTGAACCCGCCGCAACCTATATTAAATGTATTAACCCCTATCCTGCCCCCCCTACACCGTCGCCACCTATAATAAATTTATTAACCCCTAATCTGCCCCCCCTACACCGTCGCCACCTATAATAAATTTATTAACCCCTATCCTGCCCCCCACTACGCCGCCGCCACTGTAATAAAATGATTAACCCCTAAACCTAACCCTAACCCTAACGCCCCCTAACTTAAATATTAATTAAATAAATCTAAATAAATTAACTCTTATTAACTAAATGAATCCTATTTAAAACTAAATACTTACCTTTAAAATAAACCCTAATATAGCTACAATATAAATAATAATTATATTCTAGCTATTTTAGGATTTATTTTTATTTTACAGGTACCTTTCAATTTATTTTAACCATGTACAATAGCTATTAAATAGTTATTAACTATTTAATAGCTTACCTAGCTAAAATAAAGAGAAATGTACCTGTGAAATAAATCCTAACCTAAGTTACAATTACACCTAACACTACACTATACTTTAATAAATTATTCCTATTTAAAAATAAATACTTACCTGTAAAATAAACCCTAAGATAGCTACAATGTAATTAATAATTATATTATAGCTATCTTAGGATTTATATTTATTTTACAGGTAACTTTGTATTTATTTTAGCTAGTTAGAATAGTTATTAAATAGTTATTAACTATTTAATAACTACCTAGCTAAAAGAAATACAAATTTACCTGTAAAATAAATCCTAACCTAAGTTACAATTAAACCTAATACTACACTATCATTAAATTAACTAAATAAACTACCTACAAAGAACTACAATTAAATACAATTACATAAACTAACTAAAGTACAAAAAATAAAAAAAGCTAAGTTACAAAAAATAAAAAATTAAGTTACAAACATGTTAAAAATATTACAACAATTTTAAGCTACTTACACCTAATCTAAGCCCCCTAATAAAATAACAAACCCCCCCAAAATAAAAAAAATCCCTACCCTATTCTAAATTACATAAATTTCAAAGCTCTTTTACCTTACCAGCCCTTAAAAGGGCCATTTGTGGGGGCATGCCCCAAAAAGTTCAGCTCTTTTGCCTGTAAAATAAAAATACAACCCCCCCCCCAACATTAAAACCCACCACCCACATACCCCTAATCTAACCCAAACCCCCCTTACAAAAACCTAACACTAATCCCCTGAAGATCATCCTACCTTGAGTCGTCTTCACTCAGCCGAGCCACCGATGGAACTGAAGAGGACATCCGGAGCGGAAGAAGTTAATCCTCCAAGCGGCGCTGAAGAAATCTTCCATCCGATGAAGTCATCATCCAGGCGGCGCTGAAGAAGTCTTCGATCCGGCCGATGTCATCTTCAAAGAGAAGCTGAAGAGGTCTTCTATCCGGGCGAAGTCATCTTCCAAGCCGGGTCTTCAATCTTCCTTCCGCCGACGCGGAACCACCTTCTTCACCGACGGACTACGACGAATGACGGCTCCTTTAAGGGACGTCATCCAAGATGGCGTCCCCTCAATTCCGATTGGCTGATAGGATTCTATCAGCCAATCGGAATTAAGGTAGGAAAATCTGATTGGCTGATGGAATCAGCCAATCAGATTCAAGTTCAATCCGATTGGCTGATCCAATCAGCCAATCAGATTGAGCTCGCATTCTATTGGCTGATCGGAACAGCCAATAGAATGCGAGCTCAATCTGATTGGCTGATTCCATCAGCCAATCAGATTTTCCTACCTTAATTCCGATTGGCTGATAGAATCCTATCAGCCAATCGGAATTGAGGGGACGCCATCTTGGATGACGTCCCTTAAAGGAGCCGTCATTCGTCGTAGTCCGTCGGTGAAGAAGGTGGTTCCGCGTCGGCGGAAGGAAGATTGAAGACCCGGCTTGGAAGATGACTTCGCCCGGATAGAAGACCTCTTCAGCGCCTCTTTGAAGATGACATCGGCCGGATCGAAGACTTCTTCAGCGCCACCTGGATGATGACTTCATCGGATGGAAGATTTCTTCAGCGCCGCTTGGAGGATTAACTTCTTCCGCTCCGGATGTCCTCTTCAGTTCCATCGGTGGCTCGGCTGAGTGAAGACGACTCAAGGTAGGATGATCTTCAGGGGATTAGTGTTAGGTTTTTGTAAGGGGGGTTTGGGTTAGATCAGGGGTATGTGGGTGGTGGGTTTTAATGTTGGGGGGGGGGGTTGTATTTTTATTTTACAGGCAAAAGAGCTGAACTTTTTGGGGCATGCCCCCACAAATGGCCCTTTTAAGGGCTGGTAAGGTAAAAGAGCTTTGAAATTTATGTAATTTAGAATAGGGTAGGGATTTTTTTTATTTTGGGGGGGTTTGTTATTTTATTAGGGGGCTTAGATTAGGTGTAAGTAGCTTAAAATTGTTGTAATATTTTTAACATGTTTGTAACTTAATTTTTTATTTTTTGTAACTTAGCTTTTTTTATTTTTTGTACTTTAGTTAGTTTATGTAATTGTATTTCATTGTAGTTCTTTGTAGGTAGTTTATTTAGTTAATTTAATGATAGTGTAGTATTAGGTTTAATTGTAACTTAAGTTAGGATTTATTTTACAGGTAATTTTGTATTTCTTTTAGCTAGGTAGTTATTAAATAGTTAATAACTATTTAATAACTATTCTAACTAGCTAAAATAAATACAAAGTTACCTGTAAAATAAATATAAATCCTAAGATAGCTATAATATAATTATTAATTACATTGTAGCTATCTTAGGGTTTATTTTACAGGTAAGTATTTATTTTTAAATAGGAATAATTTATTAAAGTATAGTGTAGTGTTAGGTGTAATTGTAACTTAGGTTAGGATTTATTTCACAGGTACATTTCTCTTTATTTTAGCTAGGTAAGCTATTAAATAGTTAATAACTATTTAATAGTTATTGTACATGGTTAAAATAAATTGAAAGGTACCTGTAAAATAAAAATAAATCCTAAGATAGCTAGAATATAATTATTATTTATATTGTAGCTATATTAGGGTTTATTTTAAAGGTAAGTATTTAGTTTTAAATAGGATTCATTTAGTTAATAAGAGTTAATTTATTTAGATTTATTTAATTAATATTTAAGTTAGGGGGGCGTTATGGTTAGGGTTAGACTTAGGTTTAGGGGTTAATCATTTTATTACAGTGGCGGCGGCGTAGTGGGGGGCAGGATAGGGGTTAATAAATTTATTATAGGTTGCGGCGGGTTCATGGAGCGGCGGTTTAGGGGTTAAACTATTTATTTAGTTGCGGAGAGGTGCGGGATCAGCAGGATAGGGGTTAATAATTTTATAATAGAGGGCGACGGTATAGGGGGGCAGGATAGGGGTTACTAGGTATAATGTAGGTGGCAGCGGTGTCCGGGAGCGGCGGTTTAGGGGTTAATACATTTATAAGACTTGCGGCGGGGTCTAGGAGCGGCGGTTTAGGGGTTAATACATTTATAAGACTTGCGGCGGGGTCTAGGAGCGGCGGTTTAGGGGTTAATACATTTATAAGACTTGCGGCGGGGTCTAGGAGCGGCGGTTTAGGGGTTAGTAACTTTATTTAGTTGCGGGGGCCTCCGGGGGCGCCGGTATAGGGGGTAGAACAGTGTAGTTTAGTGTGAGTGCTTAGTGACAGGCTAGCAATAAAGCTGGGAAAAAGCCGAAGGGCAGCGAGATCGGATGAGTGATAACTGTCACAGTCCGCTGCTCATCGCCCCGCGGCTTTTTGACAGCTTTATTTGATAACTTAGGCGAACGTATTCAAGGTCCGCGGCGGCGAAGGTAGGCGAGCTTAGGCGGACGTATTGGGCCGGCGAAGCCAGAAAAGTAGACGGCTTGATAAGTAGCCCCCATAGACTCCTTGCTCAGTGTGCTTAGAGGAATATGGCTACACCTCACTGATAAGGCCCAATGAAGGCCAAAAATGTCATCTGGGGTTGCCGTGTTCCTTGTTCACAGAGGAATTGCCTGGTATTTTGGAGCTGGACTGACCGTAATAGGGCTCGTTTCCATTGAGCTGTTAAAAATGGAGCCGTAAGCTACCGAAGCGGCCAACAGCTAAAAGTAATTTACGGCTCCATTTTAGTACCAGGTTTCCATTGAAAAGGTTTCCACTTTGCGAGCAGTCTCTCTTATCGTGTAGGGGTAAGTTAGCGTTGTGTTAACGGTTCCACCCGATGCCGGATTTCTAAAATATTAATAGGTTACTATGGTAACCCGACCTTACACGACACTCGATCACATGTACGGCGCCGCATACAAGTGCGCCGCCATATAAGTCGCAACACATGAGCGATATCTAACTCTTAACCGCAACCCCCCCACTGCAATAACTAATGTATTAACCCCTAATCCGCCAACCCCCATACCACAAGGTATCTATTAAAGTTATTAACCCCTAAACCGCCATCCCCCCACAACGCAAACTATCTAATAAATTTATTAGCCCCTAAACCGCAATGCCCCCACAACGCAAACGATCTATTTAAACTATTAACCACAATCCGCCATTAACCCACATTGCAATTAACCTAATAAATCTATTGACCCCTAAACCACCAAACCCCACAACGCAAATAACTAATCACTAAGGCCCATAACCTAACACCCCCTAAATTAACCCCATTACATAAATTAAAATAATCCTAAATTACAATTAAAAAAGCTAACATTTCTTAAAAAATAAAAAAATAAATTTAAATAAATAACAAGTAATGTTAGCTTTTTTATTTTAATTGTAATTTAGAATTATTTTAATTTATGTAATGAGGTTAATTTTGGGGGTGTTAGGTTAGGGGGCTTAGTGATTAGTTATTTGCGTTGTGGGGTTTGGCGGTTTAGGGGTTAATAGATTTATTAGGTTAATTGCGATGTGAGTTAATGGCAGATTAGGGGTTAATAGATTAAATAGATCATTTGAGTTGTGAGGGCATTGCGGATTAGGGGTTAATAGATTTAATAGATAATTTGCGTTGTGGGGGTATTACGGATTAGGGATTAAAAGGTTAAATAGATAGTTTGCTTTGAGGGGCATGGCGGTTTAGAGGTTAATACATTTATTATATGTTGTGATGTGGGGGGATGGCGGATAGAGGGGTTTTGAAGTGTCGGATTAGATTTCAATGGGAAAAAGGTCTCAAAGAGCACCTTTTTCCTGTTTTACACCTAGTTGAGCTGGGTGTAATTTTTGTTAGTGTATCGGCAGCCTCCGACAGTGTAGTAACGGTTTGCACAGGTATTGGAAAACGGATATAATTTAAAGATTAGCGGCTTCCTATACTTTGTATGGGACACGATAATGTTTTCAGCAGCCAGAGTCTGGTTGCCAAAATTGGGTTATAACAGGTCGTTGGAAGCAGTCGATAAATGATATTGCTTCCGACAGCATATTTATCGGTTTTCGAGTGCACGCAAATGGAATTATGGCTCAATAGAAACGAGCCCATAGACAGGATTAGACTGATATAGTACAGGAAAGTTCTACTCTGTGAAAAGAATTACTGGGCTAAAAAGAAGCTGCCGAGGTGGTAAATCACCATAGAACAGGCTAACAATGTGATTGTGCGCTGTGTGTGTGCGCTGTGTGTGTGTGTGTATATATACATATACATATATATATATATATATATATATATATATATATATATATATATATATAAACAAATTAGTTAGAGAAGAGCTCTAACATATCAGAAGAGCTAAAGCGGATACCTGGCCGCACCAAAACACCCCTACAGTATACTAAGGAATGACATCCTAAACAGGTGTGCTGAACATATACATTTTAATAAAAAAATTGAATTTGAATTTCTTAATCCGACTCACCCAGTAGTTCCTACTTTTTACTGCATCCCCAAAGTGCACAAAAGCATCACACACCCACCAGGACGTCCCATAGTGTCTGGGATTGGGGGACCAACAGAGGGGATAAGTAGATATGTAGATTTTTTTCTACGTCCCTTCTTAACTGAACTATCCTCCTATGTTCAAGACACGGGGGACGTTTTAAGAAAATTGGATAAGATTAAAATGGAACCAGATATGCTCCTACTCACTCTTGATGTGGAGTCACTGTACTCTTCTATCCCACATAAAGTAGGTCTGGAAGCAGCAGAATACTTCCTCAAACTACGTGGAGAAGAGTACAGTGACAACACTACTTTGGTACTCAAGTTGTTGGAATTTGTGTTAACCAATAACATATTTATGTTTGATGGCAAATTTTTTAGACAGTTAAGAGGCACAGCCATGGGTTCGGCGTGCGCCCCCACCTATGCCTGTCTCCATCTAGGTGTCTGGGAGGCAGTTGATGTCTTCCAGGAATTAGATATATGGGTGGAGGCTCACGTCGCCCTATGGCTGCGCTATGTGGATGACATCCTAGTTTTGTGGAAAGGGGATGAAACTTCAGCCAATAAATTTGTTGAGATTTTGAACAAAAACAACAGGAATTTGTTCTTAACTCACCAGATAAGTAATAAGGAAACTACCTTTTTGGATCTCAAACTTACCATTGAAGATGGACTATTAAAAAGTAAAGTGTTTCGAAAAGAAACAGCAACTAATAATCTGTTATATGGCTCCAGCCATCACCCGGAGGCTTTAAAAAATGGTATTCCAGTGGGACAGTTCTTGAGACTCAAGAGAGGCTGTTCCACTGAACCAGATTTTGAAAGGCAGGCAGGAGAGATGGCTCAGAGGTTCCTTCAGAGAGGTTACTCTAAGAATCAAGTAAGGAAAGGGTGGCTTAGAGCTAGGCAGAAACCTAGAAATGAATTACTATATAGAACAACTGAAAAGCCTAAGGAAGAGAATAATATTCGTCTAATAACGAAATATAATTCCCATTGGAATAAATTGCGAAATATCCTTAACAAACACTGGCACATTTTACTAAATGATAGTTCAGTTGCCAAATATATCTCTGAGTACCCACTGCTCACAGCCAAAAGAGCTCCCAGTATTAAGGATAAATTGGTTCGTAGTGAGTTCCAAAGAGATACCCAAAAAAATTGGCTAACACAGGCACAAACTAGGAAAGGTTGCGAACCTTGTGGCAGATGTGTGTACTGTAAGTACATCGTTAAAGCCTCAAGTTTTTGCACTGAATATTCTGACAGGTCTTACCACATTAATGAAAGAATAGTCTGCAATACCTCAAATGTCATTTATATGTTACACTGTTCGTGTCCCAAATTTTACATTGGGAAAACGACACGTGAATTAAAAGAAAGGGTGAGGGAACACAGAGATAGCATTAAAGATAAGGAGTCAGACAGTCCAGTGGCCAGACACTTCCAAAAAATGCATAACTCTGATTCCTCTCTCCTAAGAGTACTGGGTATTGAACACATCAAACCAAGGAGGAGAGTAGGCAATATTGACCAATTATTGCTCCAGCACGAGTCACGCTGGATGTACAGACTCAACACCCTCTCTCCCTTTGGTCTGAATGAAAAAATCGAATTTTCTTGTTTTCTATAAATATTCCTTACTAAAAAATACACTGTTAGAAAATGTATATGAAATAATATACGTGTGCTTAGAAATGAGCATGTTGTCATGTTCACATAAGTGTTTTTCAGTGTATAATTTAAATCTAATGCTGTATTTTATCAGTATATAAATAGCAGCTTCCAGAATGTGGAAATTGCAAGATGCCATATTTGTACAGTTTAGTTATATATTAAATGCACTAATGTAACTTAATTATAGCCATTGAAATATACATGCACTATACACTTCCCTTTAACATAATCGAAGGAGGTGTAACTTTGTATCTGCACAAGTGTTATAAAGTTTGTTGTGGTGTCTAATTAGACACATCTGATGAAGCCCTGAGTTCAGCCCGGAAAGGGGGAGGGGCGAAACGCGTAATGTGGAGAACAAGACACAGTGTGGAGGACGCCAGCATGGTGGATATGCTGTGAATCTGACGATATCAAGTGAACACAACCAAGCAAGTGAAGAGCTGCATAGGCGGAATACATCGCTGTAAGCCACACCACGGATGAGATCCTGTCAGGTAATACCGTAGAGTGTGTGAAGAGAGCGGAGGTAAGCCATGCAGTAATAAGTCTTGCACACTGAAAGTTTGAAGTTTGAGTTGTCATTTGCACATGGGATCAAGTTTGCAACAGTACTAGTACCATTCTTGGACTCTCATATTACATTCTCTAATCCGGTACCGGATCAAATACACACTAATGAGATATCAAGGAAGGTATTCTGTTTAATCTAAAAACCGGAGCGTGTTCTTAACACTCAAGTGCCTGGCATTAAGGACGGACTTTCTCATGAGTTAACAATAACCCTGCATATGCTAGCTCACAGTTGTCAGTAGTGCACTACGCTTGCTATGTGTTTGTGTGCTGTAATCTTGTTGTTGCCATCATTCTCAGCATGTACCTTTTTTGGCTTTGTTTTTATTAAAATGTATATGTTCAGCACACCTGTTTAGGATGTCATTCCTTAGTATACTGTAGGGGTGTTTTGGTGCGGCCAGGTATCCGCTTTAGCTCTTCTGATATGTTAGAGCTCTTCTCTAACTAATTTGTTTATATTCATTTAGGATTGCCAGCACAATACGCTTTACCCCTTTTATCCTATCTGTGTGCACCCTATCCTTTGTATAAATATATATATATATATATATATATATATATATAGAGAGAGAGAGAGAGAGAGAGAGAGAATCATACAAGAAAAATTGGTCTCATGGATCAAGATACAGCCAACTATTGCTTGGTTGCTGATCCTGTGACACCCATCTTCCACCACCTCCCCAAAGTTCATAAGAGCCTGTCAGATGTTAAGGGGAGACCAATAGTGGCGTGCATTGGGTCTTTATTAGAGCCACTATCCAAGTGGGTAGATGACTTTTTACAGCTTATGGTAGCACTACTACCCAGCTATATTCAAGACACCTCACATGCATTACAACTTTTGGAGACAGTGGTTTGGAGAGAGGAGTACAGTTGGCTGAAAGTTGATGTTGTGTCGCTGTACTCCTCTATCCCCCATATTCATGGCTTAAATGCTATTACCTTTTTTTTAATCTATTCACAGATTTATCTTTGGAGTCTAGAAACTTGGTTGTTAGTAATGTGAAGTTTTTACTTGAGCATAATTTTTTTATGTTTTAGGGGCGCTACTACCTCCAGAGACGTGGCACCGCCATGGGGGCTAAGTTTGCCCCCTCGTATGCCAACCTGTTCATGGGTTGGTGGGAGAGGTGCCACGTCTATGGAGGTAGTACCGTCCCCTCAACACATATAGTTAAATATGCTCATTTCATTGACGACCTGCTTATTGTGTGGTCTTCTGACTTACAATCTGCTAATGAATTTGTTGCCACACTAAACATTAATGAAGTTGGACTTCAGTTCACACATAAATGGCAGAAAGACACCATTAACTTTTTGGACATCTCTCTCATGGGAGATGCCAAGATAGGTATTTTTTGAATACCTATCTTGTCAGAAGTCACATCTCTAAATATATTACTTTTTCTCTGAACATCTGTATTTTAGCATTTGATAATGTTAAAAATAGATTGGAACAAAAGTGCCCTGAGAAATATTATAATACTAAAATAGCCATATGGCATTAAAATTGCATTGTACTCCCTTTTCATTTATTTCTTACATCTAACAGATGTCATTTCATAATGTGTAACATTTATTTGTTTGTTTTTTTTGCTATGCTGAATGAATCAATTTACATTTATTAGGCCAATAGATTTAAGGGAGTTGTCCTTATCACCCAGTGAATAGACATTCATTTCCTGATAGTAACAACTTACTTAAAAGCTGAGTTTAAAGGAATATTAAATACAACAGAATTGCAAAATGTACTAATCCATAATAAAAAGACAATGCAATTTTTTTTCAAACAAAATGTAAATATTTCCTTTCACTTTTTTAGGAAAACGTACAATTTTCTCTGACCTAAGTAAAAATTGACAAAAGTATTTGGTATCCACCATTCTTTATATCAAATATAATAGAAGATAAACTTCACTTTTGATTTATGAATTCACATATTACTTTAAATAGTAAAACAAATGAGAATGGCACGGACAAAAGTAATGGTACTCCTAACCTAATATTTTGTAGCACAGCCTTTGGAGACAATGGGGGGTAGTTATCAACGTGTCTACTTTACCTGCTTTCGCCGGCCCAATACGCCCGCCTAAGCTCGCCTCACATCGCCGCCGCGGACCTGCAAAAATTCGCCTAAGTTATCAAAAAAGCTGTCAAAAATGCCGCGCACCAAGTACGGGGCGATGAGCAGCGGACTGTGAGAGTTTTAACGCATCCGATCTCGCTGCTCTTTGGCTTTTTTACAGCTTTATTGCTAGCCTGTCACTAAGCACCCACACTAACTACACTGTTCTACCCCCTATACCGGCGCCCCCCTCGCCCCTCGCAACTAAATAAAGTTAGTAACCCCTAAACCGCCGCTCCTAGACCCCGCCGCAACTCTTATAAATGTATTAACCCCTAAACCGCCGCTCCCGGAAACCGCCGCAACCTACATTATACCTAGTAACCCCTATCCTGCCCCCCTATATCGCCGCCCTCTATAATAAAGTTATTAACCCCTATCCTGCTGATCCCGCACCTCGCCGCAATTAAATAGTTTAACCCCTAAACTGCAGCTCCCGGACCCCACCGCAACCTATATTAAACTTATTAACCCCTAATCTGCCCCCCTACACCGTCGCCACCTATAATAAATTTATTAACCCCTATCCTGCCCCCCACTACACCGCCGCCACTGTAATAAATTTATTAACCCCTACACCTGTCTAACACTAACCCTAACACCCCCCTAACTTAAATATTAATTAAATAAATCTAAATAATATTTCTCTTATTAATTTAGGCCTAGATTTGGATTTTGGCGGTAGCCGTGAAAACCAGCGTTAGAGGCTCCTAACGCTGGTTTTAGGCTACCGCCGGTATTTGGAGTCAGTCAGGAAAGGGTCTAACGCTCACTTTTCAGCCGCGACTTTTCCATACCGCAGATCCCCTTACGTCAATTGCGTATCCTATCTTTTCAATGGGATCTTTCTAACTCCGGTATTTAGAGTCGTGTCTGAAGTGAGCGTTAGAAATCTAACGACAAAACTCCAGCCGCAGAAAAAAGTCAGTAGTTAAGAGCTTTCTGGGCTAACGCTGGTTTATAAAGCTCTTAACTACTGTGCTCTAGAGTACACTAACACCCATAAACTACCTATGTACCCCTAAACCGAGGTCCCCCCACATCGCCGCCACTCGATTAAATTTTTTAACCCCTAATCTGCTGACCGCCACCTACGTTATACTTATGTACCCCTAATCTGCTGCCCCTAAAACCGCCGACCCCTATATTATATTTATTAACCCCTAACCTGCCCCCTACAACGTCGCCGCCTGCTACCTACAATAATTAACCCCTAATCTGCCGACCGCCACCTACGTTATACTTATGTACCCCTAATCTGCTGCCCCTAACACCGCTGACCCCTATATTATATTTATTAACCCCTAATCTGCCCCCCTCAACGTCGCCTCCACTTATTAACCCCTAATCTGCCGAGCGGACCGCACCGCTACTATAATAAAGTTATTAACCCCTAATCCGCCTCACTAACCCTATAATAAATAGTATTAACCCCTAATCTGCCCTCCCTAACATCGCCGACACCTAACTTCAAACATTAACCCCTAATCTGCCGACTGGAGCTCACCGCTATTCTAATAAATGTATTAACCCCTAAAGCTAAGTCTAACACTAACACCCCCCTAAATTAAATATAATTTAAATCTAACTAAATTAATTAACTCTTATTAAATAAATTATTCCTATTTAAAGCTAAATACTTACCTGTAAAATAAATCCTAATATAGCTACAATATAAATTATAATTATATTATAGCTATTTTAGGAATTATATTTATTTTACAGGTAACTTTGTATTAATTTTAACCAGGTACAATAGCTATTAAATAGTTAAGAACTATTTAATAGCTAAAATAGTTAAAATAATTACAAAATTACCTGTAAAATAAATCCTAACCTAAGTTACAATTAAACCTAACACTACACTATCAATAAATTAATTAAATAAAATACCTACAATTAAACCTAACACTACACAATCAATACATTAATTAAATACAATATCTACAAATAAATACAATGAAATAAACTAACTAAAGTACAAAAAATAAAAAAGAACTAAGTTACAAAAAATAAATAATATTTACAAACATTAGAAAAATATTACAACAATTTTAAACTAATTACACCTACTCTAAGCCCCCTAATAAAATAACAAAGTCCCCCCAAATAAAAAAATGCCCTACCCTATTCTAAATTAAAAAAAGTTCAAAGCTCTTTTACCTTACCAGCCCTGAAAAAGGCCCTTTGCGGGGCATGCCCCAAAGAATTCAGCTCTTTTGCCTGTAAAAAAAAAACATACAATACCCCCCCCAACATTACAACCCACCACCCGCATACCCCTAATCTAACCCAAACCCCCCTTAAATAAACCTAACACTAAGCCCCTGAAGATCTTCCTACCTTGTCTTCACCTCACCGGGTATCACACCGATCCGTCCTGGCTCCGATATCTTCATCCAACCCAAGAGGGGGCTAGACATCCATCATCCGATGGCTGAAGAAGTCCAGAAGAGGGTCCAAAGTCTTCATCCTATCCGGGAAGAAGAGTAGATCTGGACCGGCAACCATCTTCTTCCAAGCGGCATCTTCTATCTTCATCCGATGAGGACCGGCTCCATCTTGAAGACCTCCATCGCGGATCCATCCTTCTTCTCCGACGACTTCAATCAGCCAATCAGATTGAGCTCGCATTCTATTGGCTGATCGGAACAGCCAATAGAATGCGAGCACAATCTGATTGGCTGATCGGATCAGCCAATTGGATTGAACTTGATTCTGATTGGCTGATTCCATCAGCCAATCAGAATTTTCCTACCTTAATTCCGATTGGCTGATAGAATCCTATCAGCCAATCGGAATTTGAGGGACGCCATCTTGGATGACGTCCCTTAAAGGAACCGTCATTTGTCGGGAAGTCGTCGGAGAAGAAGGATGGATCCGCAATGGAGGTCTTCAAGATGGAGCCGATCCTCATCGGATGAAGATAGAAGATGCCGCTTGGAAGAAGATGGTTGCCGGTCCGGATCTACTCTTCTTCCCGGATAGGATGAAGACTTTGGACCCTCTTCTGGACTTCTTCAGCCATCGGATGATGGATGTCTAGCCCCCTCTTGGGTTGGATGAAGATATCGGAGCCAGGACGGATCGGTGTGATACCCGGTGAGGTGAAGACAAGGTAGGAAGATCTTCAGGGGCTTAGTGTTAGGTTTATTTAAGGGGGGTTTGGGTTAGATTAGGGGTATGTGGGTGGTGGGTTGTAATGTTGGGGGGGTATTGTATGTGTTTTTTTACAGGCAAAAGAGCTGAATTTCTTGGGGCATACCCCGCAAAGGGCACTGTTCAGGGCTGGTAAGGTAAAAGAGCTTTGAACTTTTGTAATTTAGAATAGGGTAGGGCATTTTTTTTATTTTGGGGGGGCTTTGTTATTTTATTAGGGGGCTTAGAGTAGGTGTAATTAGTTTAAAATTGTTGTAATCTTTTTCTAATGTTTGTAAATTATTTTTTTATTTTTTGTAACTTAGTTCTTTTTTTATTTTTTGTACTTTAGTTAGTTTATTTAATTGTATTTATTTGTAGGTATTTTATGTAATTAATTTATTGATAGTGTAGTGTTAGGTTTAATTGTAGATACTTGTAGGTATTTTATTTAATTAATTTATTGATAGTGTAGTGTTACGTTTAATTGTAACTTAGGTTAGGATTTATTTTACAGGTAATTTTGTAATTATTTTAACTAGGTAGCTATTAAATAGTTATTAACTATTTTATAGCTATTGTACCTGGTTAAAATAAATACAAAGTTGCCTGTAAAATAAATATTAATCCTAAAATAGCTACAATATAATTATTATTTATATTGTAGCTATATTAGGATTTATTTTACAGGTAAGTATTTAGCTTTAAATAGGAATAATTTATTTAATAAGAGTTAATTAATTTCGCTAGATTTAAAATATATTTAACTTAGGGGGGTGTTAGTGTTAGGGTTAGACTTAGCTTTAGGGGTTAATACATTTATTACCATAGCAGTGAGCTCCAGTCGGCAGATTAGGGGTTAATGTTTGAAGTTAGGTGTCGGCGATGTTAGGGAGGGCAGATTAGGGGTTAATACTATTTATTATAGGGTTAGTGAGGCGGATTAGGGGTTAATAACTTTATTATAATAGCGGCGCGGTCCGCTAGGCAGATTAGGGGTTAATAAGTGTTTAATTCTAGTTATTTGTAGTTAATTTATTTAATTAATGTAATGATAGTGTAGTGATAGGTTTAATTGTAACTTAGGTTAGGATTTATTTTACAGGTAATTTTGTATTTCTTTTAGCTAGGTAGTTATTAAATAGTTAATAACTATTTAATAACTATTCTAACTAGCTAAAATAAATACAAAGTTACCTGTAAAATAAAAATAAATCCTAAGATAGCTACAATATAATTATTATTTATATTGTAGCTATCTTAGGGTTTATTTTTAAGGTAAGTATTTAGTTTTAAATAGGATTAATTAAGTTAATAATAGAAATATTATTTAAATTTATTTAATTAATATTTAAGTTAGGGGGTGTTAGGGTTAGACTTAGGTTTAGGGGTTAATAATTTTATTACAGTGGCGGCGGTGTAGGGGGGGCAGATTAGGGGTTAATAAGTTTAATATAGGTGGAGACGGGGTCCGGGAGCGGCGGTTTAGGGGTTAAACTATTTATTTAGTTGCGGCGAGGTCTGGGATCGGCAGGATAGGGGTTAATAACTTTATTATAGAGGGTGGCGGTATAGGGGGGGAAGTATGGGGTTACAAGGTATAATGTAGGTTGCGGCGGTGTCCGGGAGCGGCGGTTTAGGGGTTAATACATTTATTATAGTTGTGGTGGGGTCAGGGAGCGGCGGTTTAGGGGTTAATTTGTATAGAGTAGCTTGCGGTGGGCTCCGGGAGCGGCGGTTTAGGGGGTAATAACTTTATTTAGTTGCGGCGGTGTAGGAGGGGCAGATTAGGGGTGTTTAGACTTAAGGTACATGTTAGGGTGTTAGGTGTAGACAGCTCCCATAGAAATCAATGGGATGTCTGGCAGCAGCGAACTTGAACTTTCGCTATGGTCAGACTCCCATTGATTCCAATGGGATCCGCCGCCTCCAGGGCGGCGGATTGAAAACCAGGTACGCTGGGCCGGAAAAGTGCCGAGAGTACCTGCTAGTTTTTTGATAACTAGCAAAAGTAGTCAGATTGTGCCGCACTTGTGTGCGGAACATCTGGAGTGACGTAAGAATCGATCTGTGTCGGACTGAGTCGGTGGATCGAAGCTTACGTCACTAAATTCTACTTTTGCCGGTCTCTAGCCTTTGATAACTAAGGTGAATCAACCTTGCCACAAATATACGCTGTGGAATTCCAGTGTATTTGAGGTTGACGGCTTGATAACTACCCCCCATTAACTGCAATTAATTTATTTTCTGTAGCTCTGAATAAGATTTCAATACTTTTGGACTAGGAGTTTTTATTATAAATCAGGTAGAATCTGTATAGGTTGAACTCAATGGACTTCTGTCTTCTTTCAACCTTATCTACTATGTTACTATGTATTTCGGCCCACTCTTCTAGAGCAAACTGCTCCAGTTCTCTCAGAATTGATGGGTGCCTTTTTACAAATACTAGTTTTAACTTTTTCCACAGATGTTCAATAGGATTCAGATCTGGGGGCCTGAAGCATTGGTCTAAAGACAGACATCGTCGGAAATCAACCCGATCTAATACGATTGACATCCCCCTGCTAGCGGCCGATTGGCTGCAAATCTGCAGGGGGCGGCATTGCACCAGCAGTTCACAAGAACTGCTGGTGCAATGATAAATGCCGAGAGCGTATGCTGTCGGCATTTATCAATGTGCAGAGGACATATCGGATCATGTCCGCTCGCACAATAATAATTTGGCCCCCTGGCCTCATTGAAGGCCACTTCAAAACGGTCTAATGTTTTCTTCTAATCCATTTTTGAGGTATGTTTTGGGTCATTATCTTGCTGGAGTACCCATGAGCTGTGACTGACTCTAAGCTGTACGTCTTCCGTTTTTACATGCTGGCACCCAGTGTCAGAGGCAGCAAAGAAACCCAAAAAATTCACTGAGCCGCCTCCATGTTTCATGATAAGGATGCTATTTTCTTTTAAAGCTCCTTTTTTCCTTCTTTAAACATGGAGTTGTTGTAATTTGCCAAAACGCTCTACTTTTGTTTCATCTGTCCAAAGGACATTCTCCCTGAATGACCGTGGTTTGTCATGCATTTTGGCAAACTCCAGTTGGGATTTTTTGTGTTTCTCTCTTAAAATGCAAGTTTACCAATACTTTCACCCCTTAAAGACCACGACGTACCCTGTACATTGCTGGTCGTTAAGAGTTTTCTTGGTAATAATAGCATAGGTTCCGGCACAAGCAGTGTGACTGCACTATTATACCCTCCCTCCTTCCTGCAGACCACCGGAAAAAGCACCGTCTCGCCGACACTAATTAAACTTCAATCCACATAGAAAGAACCTTGTGCAAAAGTATTCATTATTCTTTATTTCAAATATAATGTATTGGGTGGATATCTGGATTTATAAAAACAAGCCAGATGGTCAAATACATAAATAAAGTGATTTTCTTTTGTTCTTATTCTATTATTTTAGTATATTTAAAAATAGCTTTAATGTTTTCACTATAATGTCTTTTAAAATTAAAATACTTCTTTATATTGTCACAGGTAGTTGACATCCTCTTGTTCGAATTGTATACTGAAACATGGCATTTCCATTTAAATATTTTACTCTTACCTTTTTTTTTTATCCAATTACTATGAGTATTATCATCTCTAGAATTTGAGGCAGTTATATAAATAGCAGGTAAGCAAAATTAGATAAATATTTAGGGGTCTATTATATTATGAAGTGCCATGTAAAGTATATCCCATGGTTTTGAAGGGGTTGAGTCTGAGGTAATTCCAGTTTAATAGAAAGCCCAGTTATTGTATGATCAATGGAGCGATATCTAACTTGCAACCATTAATGACATAATTGCTCCCTACATTTCAATACATTTCCTACATGATCTTGACTTACCCATGAGGAACTTCAGCAGCCTAAGGAGTGTCCATGGGGTAAATGTATTCAATGTCAAGCTGACATGATTCGCTGTAGCACCTAACATCGCACAATCATTTCTTGTCGCCCCCTGCACATTTGCTAGCATATCCGCTATCAGGGGGTGTCAATCATCCTGATCAGACCTAAAAGGTGGCGGACAAGTTAAGGAACAGCGGTCTTATGACCGCCGCTTCTTAACATGTTTCCGGCAAGCCGGAAATATTGTGCAGAGAAATCTCCCCCCATTTGACAGTGGTTTTAACTCAGGAACACTTTTAATTTAGAGAATTTAGCAGGGTCCTTACAGTATGTCATAAAAGCTTTTCATGCAGATTTTCACAAGAATTCTAGCACATTTCAAACTGAACTCACATGGTTATAATTAAGACTGTTTCCTGGTATAAAGAAAAATAATAGTAAATTCTAAATTGTGCAAGAGCGTATTTCAATTTGTAATAGAAACATTTTTACAAAAAATATTTATAGTAAAATGTATTTCTGTTTTTACGGGGTATATGTACATATGAGGTATGTGCTATTAAAGGGATGTTAAGCAGTCTGTTTCATTGTTGTAATAAAAAAAAGCACTAAGCAGTTGCTTATAATGAATATAAATCATTACAATATGTATTATTCATCTATTTAAATGGATTTTACCTTTTATTTATTTTTTACACTACATTTGTGCTTTTTGTCACAGCCCTTCATGGAGGAGAAGGCCTGTGCAGGAAGGTTTATCTTTGCATGATGTAATTAAACTTCTAGGCCAATGAATAGACTACTAAATAACAGGGAGTCAAATTTGCTCAGAACTGACATAATAAAAGCTTAGGTTTTGAAAATCCTCTGCTCTTATCACACCGGGGCTGGGTGGCGGGGCTACACTGAGAATGTCTAAGTGCTAATTTTGCAAGAAAACAAGTAAGTTATTTGTTGTTTTTTACACAATCTTTTTCTTTTTAATATTCACTTTGATTTAACATATTTGTTTTTACCAAAGGAGCACTGTATAATATCTCTTTAAAGGACTATTAAACGCATAAAGAGCCAAATTACAAGTGGAGCACTAAATATCGCTTTAGTGAAAGCGATATTTGTGCTCCACTGTGTAATACCAGCGCATGCTAATGTGCTCTGGTATTACAAGTTGTCAGCAATGCGAACGCGAGCTATATATATACTTAGCACCTGATAACACAATAAAGTTGGATTTGTATGTACCAGTTGTTAAGTCACACCAAGCAGAATTTTAGGGGCAGCTGGTGGTGGCTGGCGGTGGGGACATCGTGGGCTCCTGTGGTAGTCTTGGGGACTTCAAACCAGGGTGTCAAAACCTAATTGTAAGGCACCAGTGGCTCCCAAGTGCCTGGGTTTGTCAAGCTCTGTGATAGTGCATACAATTAAAAAAAACATAAAAAAAATGACTTATGTTATTAATTTGGTTTCATTCTCTTGGTATCCTTTGTTGAAGCAGCAGCAATGCACTACTGGGAGATGAGAGGCATATATGTGCAGCCACCAATCAGCAGCTGACTTGCAGTAGTGCATTTCTGTTTTTGAGGCTACCTAGATATGGTCTTCAACAAAGGATACCAAGATAATGAAGCAAATTAGATAACAGAAGTAAATTGAAAAATGTTATACTCTGCTGCTGGCATTACAAGTAATTGTAAACACGTTAAGGGGAGAAAATACAGTACACTGTCTCTTTAAATAATGAATTGATTACAAATGGCAAATAAAAAAATAATAAAAATATGTGGAGGGAAATAATAATACAAGATTAAACATATTTTTATTGTAGTAAAATGAATTATTTTGTTTTGCATCAGCTTTAATTCCTATTGAGGCAACATGTAGTCAAATGTCTGAATACAAACTTCACTTGAAGGAAACAGCACTTCACACAGGAAATACAAGACAATGTACCAATTCGTAAAGCTATGTTTGTCTTATGTTTGTCTTTTCAAATGAATTAAAAGGGGTACAACATTTACAATAGTAGTTTATTAATTGATTTTTTTTTTATATGAAATAGGTTGCTTAAAGGGATAGTCAAGTCAAAATTAAACTGGCATGATTTAGATAGAGGATCTAATTTTAAGACACTTTTAAAGTCACTTCTATTTTCAAATCTGCTTCGTTCTCTTGTTATAGCTTGTTGAAAAATAATATGCACATATCCTACACTAATGGGAGCTAGCTGCTGATTGGTGAATTCACACATTTGTCTCTTGTGATTGGCTAAGAAGATGTGTTGATCTAGCTGCCAGTAGTGCAGTTAAGCTTCTTCACCAAAGGATAACAAGAGAATGTAGCAAATTTAATATTAGAAGTAAATTAAAAAGTTGTTAAGAATTGTATGTTTTATCTAAATTATGAAAGAAAACGTTTGGGTATCCTTTCTCTTTAAATATATATTGTTCTTTTAAATAGATGGTCTGCTTTTTCATCACGTGTCCCTTTCCTTTTAAAGGGACAGTCTAGTCAAAAGTAAACTTTTATGATTCAGATAGGGCATGCAATTTTAAACAACTTTTCCATTTACTTTTATCATCAAATTTGCTTTATTCTCTTGGTATTCTTTGTTGAAAGCTAAACCTATGTAGACTCATATGATAATTTCTAAGCCCTTGAAGGCCGCCTCTCATCTAGTGCATTTGACAGTTGTTTTTTTTTTTTTTTACAGATAGACAGTACTAGTTCATGTGTACCATATAGATAACATTGTGCTCCCTCTTGTGGAGTTACCTAGGAGTCAGCACTGATTGGCTAAAATGCAAGTCTGTCAAAAGAAATAAAATAAGGGGGCAGTCTGCAGAGGCTTAGATACAAGATAATTACAGAGGTAAAAAGTGCATTAATATAACTGTGTTGGTTATACAAAACTGGGGGATGGGTAATAAAGGGATTATCTATTTTATTAAAGCGACATGAAACCGAAAAAATTTCTTTCATGATTCAGATAGAAAATACAATTTTAAACAACTTTCTAATTTACTTCTATTATCTAATTTGTTTCATTGTCTTGGTATCATTTGTTGAAGGAGCAGCAATGCACTACTGGTTTCTAACTGAACACATGGGTGAGCCAATGACAATCAGTATATATATGCAGCCACCAATCAGCAGCTAGAACCTAGGTTCTCTGCTGCTCCTGAGCTTACCTAGATAAATCTGTCAGCAAAGGATAACAAGAGAAGAAGTAAATTAAATAATAGAAGCAAATTGGAAAGTTGTTTAAAATTGTATTCTCTATCTGAATCATGAAATAAATTTTTTGGGTTTCATGTCCCTTTAAGCAATAAAAATTCTGGAATAGACTGTCCCTTTAAAGGAGCTGACCACAGCATTCCGTTACCAGTAATACAGTAGTATCAGTGTTGCATAAACATGCATACCTTTCTAGCTTCAAATTAAACAGTTTTATCTTAAAAATATTTTGGCTTTTTTTTTATTATTTTTTTAAGAAAGCATGCTTTGATCATTGAAATATTATTGCATACAAGTGAGTAGTATAATACTTATAATAATAATATAATATTGATAATATTAGTATAATAATATTATAATATTATAATATTAGTATAATATTGATAAATTATCAATATTATCAATATGATAAATTATCAATATCAATATGATAAATAGTATAATATTGATAAATTATTTGCAGCTGTGTCTTGAGACTGTTATATCGATAGTATTTCTGGGAATAGGCATGGGGAAGCTAAGCCACAATCTAAACAAATACATGATAATGGTGATATCAACATTAAAAAGCCAAATAAGTGCAATTGTGCCAAATGGTATTATACATTTACTATTGATCAGATCTCTCCGGGAAAAAAAAACTTTCTAATTGGGATACTAAGAAATAAGACAAACAATTCTTAGAATTCTAATTTTATGAATACAACATCTGCTCCACACAATAAATGAAAGCGCTATTTAAAGATACATAAAAAAATAAGAAAAATACTCTGTGTTTGAGCATTATCTTATCGTTCTATTGCTGGTATATAAATATAAGGTTTAATAAGCGTTTTTCAACATCGGAGCAAGTACAATGCAAATGATAACATTATTTCTGTACTGGAAAAAGAATGGATCAGATATTGGAAAAGTGGCCCATACAAAACATGGACAGCATCGACTTCCGCTATCACAAGCCATTCAACCATTCGATCAACAGAAAAGTGGACAACTCGAATTCAACAGCCAAAGGCACGTTATACATGATGGACCCTCGCAGATCGTCTGTTAAAACACATCCGATAAATGGTAACACTATCGGTCACCAATCTAAGCATGATGAGAACCAAACGACAAGATAGTGCTCTCCATAACAATAAAAGTGACCAGAGAATTAGTTAGTTTGGTCAGTTGTTAAGATTGGGAAGGAAAGAGTGAATTGGGTGAAGCTGGCCATGTTGTTGAGAGCAGCTAGCCGGGGTGGAGACCTTGGGAGGCCTGTCCAGCTGGTTAGAGCCTGGCGTACAGGAGAGAATGGAAGACTGCAAACACTAATCCAGGGCCCCTAGAAAACTACTATCAAAGTATTTTACTTCACTCCTTGAGGGATGTGTAAAAAATTGAGAGATATCATTTAACATGCACAAGTCTTATTAATCTATATGACCTGATCAAGAATGACTTGGAGCTACTGTAGTGGGTTAATAAGGTAGTACCTTGGTTGGCATGCATGTTAAGTTGCATCCACTTTTTGAAGCAGTCTACCTATTCAAAGGCTCTGTCCCATTTTCTGACTTGATGTCAGAGGTTTATTTACTTTGCCTCAACTACTGAGGCCTGCCATCGCATCAAGAGGAGGTTCTACCTGCAAGGAGGATTGTTCAGTGTCCAGGATGACATAAATTGCACCCATGTGGCATCCGGGCCACCCCAAGATCACGAGTTGCTATACAAGAACTGCAATCACTTCTACTCTCTCAATAGGCAAATTCAGTGCAACCACTACATGTGCATACAAAGGGGTCGAAATATTAAGCTCCGAACGGACTGCTGCTCCATAACCTGTCCACCTGCTCTGAAGCGGCGGACAGACATTGCTGGAAATCAACCCGATCCAATACGATCGGGTTGATTGACACCCCCTGCTAGCGGCTGATTGGCCGTGAATCTGCAGGGAGTGGTATTGCACCAGCAGTTCACCAGAACTGCTGGTGCAATGATAAATGCAGAGAGCGTATGCTGTCAGCATTTATCGATGTGCAGCGGACATGATCCGCAATATAGGATCATGTCCGCTCACATCATGATAAATAGGCCCCAATGTGTCAATGCAGCATTTCCTGGAAGCACTCACGACTCATAGTAAGTTATCATTGACGGGTTTGAGGCAGGAGAATTCCCTAAAGAATGGTTATTGAGTAAGTCATCTTATACATGAGTACTCTCATTCAATAATACAAACCACAATCACCACTTTAGCTTTGATTCCTACCCCTCACAAATATTCACATATCTCTACACACTAGGACCTGCACTATACAACCCCTCACTAGTTGCACACATGCCCTCACCTTCTTTGCTTTATCCCAACCTCCCATGCCACCTTCAGCCACAACCTGCATACTAAATGTCATCTCAAACACACATCTTAGCAAAAGATAAATGGCAATATATCTAGTGGTGCATCAACACACATGCCTTGTGGCCATGGAATGCACATGAAACTCCAATGGAACCCTTATATATTCACTTTGTATTTGAGTTCCATCATTAATAAAGAACAAAAACAAAACCTTAATAAGAAAACTAAAAGGGCCAGTGGGTTAAAATAGAACACATTTAGTATAGTGTGACTGCGATATTAAACCTTAATATATACACTAAAGTGTGAACTTGTAGCAACTATACCTATAAAATGTTAAAAAAAAACCATATTTTGGCCAGAACCACAAGTCTCGATCCTTGCTGTCACATGAAGGGTAAGATCTTCTCAGTTTAAGCCTACATAACTGCTGAGGTAGCTATATAAAAACTTGTATTCCGGACTTTGGGGCCTCCACATATGCTGAGAAATATCTTACACTTTTTTACTACCCGGCTCTCACAGGGGAGATTGGTGCCATATTTACTGCAAGTTACAGCACCTTTTCTACACCAATAACACAAAGACGGTGCTCCATTAGACACCTACAGGGTTACCAGAAGCCAACTTTAAAGGGCAGATAAAGGAGAAAACATAGGGGACGATTGGGAGATTCACAAGTACACTTACTCTGCAAGGGCCCTGCCAAAATGTACTTTGCCTGCCCTGACCGTTATATACTCATTGTATGGGATACCATATATAGGCCCTGGACTCTTTCTCACATTTCACATTCTCCTCAGACTCATCTACTGGGCATATAGCAGGTCCTTTAAAGCTACAAAACTCCCTTAGCTCTCCAACATCTCAGCCTTGCTTATACCTTTTACTAGCAGGATTTTTGGCAAATAAAAGACTGCAACACATAGAGATTAGTCTGTAACTCTTGGTAAATCAACTATCAAAATTTCCTATGGTGATGTCCTGTGAGGTGCTGACGACATAAAAAGCACCATACTGTAATTGCTTGTATTGTGTGTTCCTGAATTGCTATTTGACAACCCATACAGCACAACTATAAATGTAAAAAGTCTGATGTTGATTTTGCAAGATCCTCTTGAGCTGCCTCTATCCTGTTATATTAGACTGGAAGTTATCTTAGAAATTTTATTTGTATCTGGCAAATCAACAACCTTGAGACCTACATAGACACTTTTTTGGATTGGTATTTACCGTGTATACAGTCTCATTGACTGGAACTTTAATGTAAAACAACATTTATACAGAACTTGCTAACCCATATTACTTGTGGAGCTTCCTAACAGTATTCCTAGGGAACAGGACAATTAAAGAGCACAGTAAAAGTCCTACAACACAGAGCTTCACAATAACTATTTGACATGGCATTCTCCCTTAATGATGACTATTATTACAATATGAGAGGGTAAAGCCCTGACAGGCCGGTAGCTGGGGAAAGACCAGGGAGCCTCTTGGCCCCAACCGCTATGTGATAGTATCAAGTTATTCTGAACTCCAAAAAATATATTGCCTTGATCAATATAGTACACTCATCTGGGCATCGGCTTTAAATTTACTCTAGTAGAAGCTGTAGCGCAGTGGACTGCTGTTTTTGTCCCTAATATGCCGCAGGGGTCTAGGAGGAAAACTACAAATCAAGCTGCCTATAAGAAGTCGTTAGCAGACCACTTCAAGCCCAAACCCCAACTAGAGAGACCACCTGCTACTGAAAACAATAAGGTCAATCCTCAATCTGAAAGTGACTTCCTGGACCTAGATTCACAGAGCACTTCTACTCTGCCACCTATCATGGCTTCGGAAATTGTGGACACCCTTACACAAAGAATAAATAATCTGGAAGATTCACTAACCAAAACCTTCAAAAGTTCCATTGCAGACCTGAAGAAAGATATCGGGACTATAGGAGAGAGAGTGGATACTCTTGAACAGAAACAGGAGGACCTTATAGTGGAACAAGTTCACCTATCTAACCACTCTCAAATAATGGTGGACATGCTAGATACTATGGAAGCCAAGATGGCGGATATGGAGGACCGCTCCCGCCGCAACAATCTGTGGTTTAGAGGAATACCAGAGAACATCTCGACGGCGGATTTGGCATCCTTTCTTAATGAATTCTGTGCCTTTCTAAAGACTGCACTCCTACCAAGTGAGAGCTTACTGGACCACGTACACAGACTGCCGAGAGGTAGGAATGTGTCAGCGGAAAAACCCTGAGATGTTATTGCCCGTTTTCATTTCTTTACGTATAAGAAGCAGATAGCCAGAGCAATGTTTTCCCATCCGACCCTACCTGAACGATTCCAAGGCATACAGGTATTCCCTGACCTCTCACAATACACGATTCAGAAGAGGGCTACCTTCAGAGAGGCTACTAAGATGTTGAGACAACAGGGCATCAAATATCGTTGGGGATACCCCATGAAATTACTTATCCAAAAGGAAGGTCATCTATTCTCTGCCACAACGCCAGACAGAGTTTTGCAGTACCTTAAGAACTGGGACCCTACGCTGTCTGCTTCAACAAGAGATGACCCACATACCAGCTCTACTCATTCACCACCAGCGGAACCAGCCAAGTCTTCAAACACAGTTAACCTTCTTAGCCCCTCTGCTACAGAGTGGCGTCCTCTGCCACAGAGACAATCCACTTCCAAGCTCACAACTCCTAAGAGAGACTTGCTAATACAGCCTGATCTCATGTGTACAAAGGGTTTGTCCACAGATAGTGGTGATGTCCTAGACTCTGACTGACCTACGTGTTCAAGACGATAAGTATTCATGTTTGTGGAGGGAGGGGGCCGGGGTTGTTATTTACCAATTCATGATGCCTTGGATCTCTATTATAACTGCTTGTTAGTGACTTTATTGCTTCTTGTAAGAGACATTTGAAAAGTTGGACTCCTCCTAAACCTAGTTAATAATGTTTCATAGAATTGCTCATGTTTCACTTGTATACAAGTCGAATGAGAGTAACTTTTCATTAGCTGCTATGCCTGGTCGACTCTCTATGTTGCCAAATATCTCGAGATAGGGCTCCTGGTCACAGTTGTGATGGAGAGGATTGGCTTCATGGAGTGGGCGATGAGGTTATCCAGCATGAGGGATATGTGACTGACAACCACTTTCTAGTATAACTGAGATATGTATAATGATAATGTGATGATCCTAGTGGTCTGGGGGCGGCACCTCCAAGGGAGACAGATTATTTTGAACCACATTAACCTGTTAGCATTTATTTCATATATATTTACCAATTAGCTAATTTATGTTTTATTTACATTTAAGACAATGCTACCACAAACTGTTATGCTAAGTTACCATATAAGTAATATTATTCTACCCTAGTGAGTATAAGCTAGATTACTTCTAATTTAAGTTAAAATTGTTACACGGAATTCTCAAAGTTAAACTTATATTTGTTCTGAATATGATGTGGTTAAACCCTAGTCCATATGCCTGGTCAGCTCCTCATGCTGCCAAAAAGCGAGAAGCAGTGCCCTAAGTCATAGTTACGACTAGGGGACCTGGCTAAATGGAATAGATGTTGGAACTACTCTGTCTGTTGGTCATGTTGCCGTTGGCCATGTTCTATCATGACTGGGACGTGCACACCAGTAACATGTCCTTTTACACTTTGAGGAGGGGAGAGAGATACTTATATGTGTTTATGTTCAAGCCACGAGCCATTTTATTTACCCTTAGGTTATGGTTTCTGAGTGCATCTGTACTCATTTGTCAGCTAGCTCTACCGCCATGCCCTGTCTGGCAGGTGGGTGGCGCCCTGGACCACTACTAGAGGGACTTTTTCTAACTCTGATGACGATGCTAGTGGTCTGTGGGCTGCACCCACAGGGGAGACAGATCATTTGCACCATACCAACCTGTAAGCATTTATTTCATATGTATTCACCAACTAGCTAATCTATGTCTTGTTTACATTTAAGACAATGTTATCATGATCTGTTATGCTATGCTACTCTATAAGTAGGGATGCTCTACCCAATTGAGTAACTTAACGTGTTAAATGTGACCCACGATCTGGACTGCTTATGCAGATGAGGTATCTCTCATATTCCCTTGGAATAAGTTTCACTTATCTGTCTTTTTTCGTTAGTGGACTAGGTCTGTTGCCATGCTCTTTTTGACAGGTGGGTGGAACCCTAGGCCACTACTTGAGCGATGCATCCCAACCCTGTTGGTAATCTTGGTAGACCGGGGGATACGGCCACAGGTGAGACAGACCATCTGTGCCATACCAACCTGTAAGTACCTATTTCATATCTATTTGCCAGCGGGTAAATTTATGTTGTATTTACACTTTAGACAATGATGTGGTGTAAAGTTATGATATGTTATCCTATAAGTACTAATATTATACCCTACCGAGTAGCCCAATGAGTCAAATGTGACGATTGATGGTGATAGAGATAATGCTTGCCAACACCGAGTTTCATAATAATGCTAGACACTCGGCCTTTCGTCAGCCTTTCCTTAAGCTCCCAACTTTGTGGAGTAAACTCCATAAAGTAAAACATACGATAGTTGCTCTACACCCCTAAGAGATCATCTAGGTTTCTGATAATGATAGGCACGTTATATGACTCCCAGACCTCCTACATCTTCCTTGACTGGGCCCCAGTGATGTGACAACCTGAGGGTAACCACGCAACAATTATACACCAGGGCCCCCACCCTCTCCCTCTACCTTCCCTTTTCCTACAACTTATGACATGATTGCCTATGTTTGTATATAATAATTTTTCCCAGCTGCCGGTCTTACTGGTAGCCATTTAGCAGATTCTCTCGAGTTTCACCCCCCATGAAACACAAGTTTACACAGTAAACACCAGAACGCAGATTCTATCATTTCTTTTCGCCTATAAGAGCGAATCATTCTCTGTGCTTCTTTGGTTTTGGTTTTGTTGTTGTTTCTTTTTTCTCTTTTACCACTCTCAGCATTAGAGTATTTCAACCTAGATATTAGGGCCTAGGATATCTATATAGGTTTCTTAGTCTGGCCTTGGAAGCTTTTAGGTCTCTTATTGAGTTTACATACTAATCCCTCACCCAGCCCTTTACACACAATCCTTTTTTTTTTTTTTCTCTCCACCTCTCTCTTCTTCTCTCTCTTCTTCTCGTCTGATCTTTTGCTACGGATCGATTAACAATGACGTCATTCTTAACTCTAAATGTAAAGGGTTTAAACACCCCCAACAAGTGGAGTCTACTGAAAAACTTTCTTAAGACTCAGGGTAGTGATGTGGTCTTTCTACAGGAGACCCATTGGGCCTCCTCCCAGATTCCGTCTATTAAATATACTCAGTACTCGGATATATTCCACTCGACATTTAAAGATAAGTCCAGAGGGGTTTCTATCCTAATCGGGAGACATGCCTCCTTCCACCTTATCCACCAGATGGGCGATGAGGAGGGACGATTTCTAATTCTGATCTGCAAGTTGAACAACCAGTTGTTCACGCTAGTCAATATATATGCCCCAAATCAGAAACAGGTTCCATTTTTAAAAAAACTCCTTAATTCAGTCGATAGACTGAAACAGGGGACCCTAGTAGTCGGGGGAGATTTCAACCTTATCTGGGATCCATATATGGATAAGAAAATACCAGCACACAAGGCCCTGGACTCCTATTCTCTCTCGGTGGCCCCTAAATTCCGAAATGTGATATTCCAAAACTCCCTGTATGACGTCTGGAGGGCTTTGCACCCAGACTCCAGAGACTATATCTATTTCTCGGCCTCTCACAGATCATATTCTCGTTTGGACTACTTTTTGTCAACTCATGGACAATGAATATAGTCACAGAATCGAGAATCCACTACTGTGTCTGGTCGGACCACGATGCAGTTTCCTTCAAGATTGGGAGTGGAAAAACTAGTATGGCTTTGCCGCCTTGGAAATTTCCTAAATTTCTTCTGAAAGATACTATGTTTGTTCAACACCTCCAGGAAGAGATACAACATTTCCTTGAAGCAAATAAGGAAGGCCAGACCTCTCACCAGATGAGATGGGCAGCTCTGAAAGCATTCCTAAGAGACATCTGCATCTCCAAGCTTGCTCCGATACGGAGGCTTTCTAAGGCCCCCTTGGGAACGTTAGTCCGCGACCTGAGAACGGCGGAGAGTCGAAACAGAGAAAACCCTTCTCAGCAGAATACTGCTGAAATTGTGCGCTTGAGGGGCTTGATAAAGAATTTAGAACTCAGTAGGATACAGAAAGCACTAGCCACTTTTAAACAAGTATACTACCACAAGAGCAACAAAGCCGACTCCCTAATAGCAAATAAGCTCAAATGCCGTATGGCAGCGGCTAGAATTCCGTTTATCCTACACAAAGGTCAGAAAGCATATGCTCCGGCAGCTATAGGAACAGCATTTGCAGAGTTCTATGAGAGTCTATATAACATTAAAGCTGATGGGGCACTGGAGGAGTCCTCTGTGGAAGAGATATCTCAATATCTCCAAAAATTGTGTTTACCTACGCTTACAGAGGAAAATAGAGCTGCCCTGACGCAGCCATTCCAGGCCAGAGAGATTATGCTTTCTCTTAAAAATCTCAAAAATAATGAAGCGCCGGGACCAGACGGTTTTCCGGGGTGTTTCTATAAAAAATTCTCAAAGCAACTTATGCCGGCCCTCCATTCTCTCTTCAACGAAATTAAAACCGAGGGTAAATTACTACGTGAATCCCTGGAGGCTTCTATAATCACCATCCTCAAACCAACTAAGGATCCTACATTGTGCAGTAGCTACCGTCCGATCTCGCTGATAAATGTGGACACTAAGCTTTATTCTAAACTCCTTGCAGAGAGGATTGTCTTCCTCCTACCTTCTTTAATACACATAGACCAGGTAGGGTTCACTAAAGGACGTCAAGGTCCTGACAACACGAGAAGGCTACTCTCAATCTTGACAGACGCTAGTAGGAACGGTACTCCGATGGTGGCCCTGTCGCTAGACGCTGAGAAAGCCTTCGACAGGGTCAGGTGGGAGTTTTTTTGGGAGGTGCTCAAGGCTTTTGGTTTCCCCCAACAGACTCTCAAAGCTATACAGGCGCTCTACTCGGCACCACATGCCAGGGTGAGGGGTCCTGGGTTTTGCTCCAACGAACTGAGCATCTCCAACGATACGAGACAGGGGTGCCGCCTGTCTCCCCTCCTTTTTTTCTCTGGTCATGGAACCGTTCGCACAGGCGGTCAGAAACTCCACACAGATTGCGGGGGTCAAGTACCCCCTCCATGAAGAGAAGATCTTGTTATTTGCGGACGATGTCACACTGATATTGACCAATCCGGAGACCTCAATCCCAGCAGTCTTTGATTTGATCGATTCATTCATGAAGCTCAGCTACTATAGATCCAATAAGTCCAAAACAGAGGCATACGCCCTCAATATTCCACCCGAGAGATTACAGACTTTACAGAGAACTTTTAGTTTCCAATGGTCTGACTCACATGACACACCTAGGGATTATCCTAAGTGCTGATCTTGACTCAGTTGTAAATATGAATTTTGATAAACTTCTTGGAGAACTGAAGACCTTGACATTGAAGTGGGACTTCCAGGAGGTCTCGTGGCTTGGTAGGGTGGCAACAGTTAAAATGTCGCTCCTACCGAAAGCCCTATATTTGTTTAGATTTCTCCCAATCAATATCCCTCATGGATACTTGCAACAAATTCATAGATTGTTCTTACACTATGTTTGGAAGAACAAAATACCCAGAGTGGCCTACAAAATTCTACAAAGACCCTTTACTAGTGGAGGTATTGCGTTCCCCAATGTTTACCTTTACTATGACGCAGCAAGACTGTCGCACATTTCAGCATGGGATATTCTTGATGAGAAGCCAGGTTGGCATAGGATTGAGGAACAGGCTTTACCTCTAGGACTTACTCTCAGAGACGTGATATGGGTTCCCTAGCATGTGAACCTGTGCAAAGAGATCTCCAACCCTGTGGTCCGCCAAACCTATTCAATTTGGCATGACTTGCGCCATTGCACAACAATCTCCCCACACCCATCCCCCATCCACAGTATCGCTGGCTTACTCTGGAACTTTCCAAATATCCACTCAGACTTTTGGATGAGCGATGAGAAAAATTCAATTTCAGATCTCTACTCCTCAGGGGGGCCTATCTATAGCTTCAAGAGATTGTATACCCACAGAAACCAGTTCTAGATGGTCCAGATTTGAGAATATGAGAGTCATGAGTCTAATTAGATCAAGAGGCTTTCCTAAGTCAGAGTTGAGAGAAAACACCAAATGGGAGGAGAGGTGGATAAAGGGTACGACCATGATCAGACCTCTATCTTATCATTACACGGCCCTTGTTAAAGACCAATCCTCCGGACCACCTTGGCAAATGAAAGCGTGGTGCAGGGATCTGCAGGTAACGATTTCGATGGAGGATTTTTCTAAGGCACTTTTGCTTACAAAAAAGACTCTCCATTGTGTGACCGTGATGGAAACGTATGTTAAAGTACTTCTGAAGTGGCACAGGACGCCAGTAAGACTCTCCCTGATCTATAAAACTAGCAGTCCGTACTGCTGGAGAAATTGCCAACAGGTGGGTTCCGATCCTCATATCTGGTGGTCCTGCGATAAGATCAAACCGCTTTGGAGGGATGTTGAACTTCTCATCCAAACATTAAACATTGACTTACATCTTACTCCACAAATAGCACTATTCCATGTCTTCCTGAACTCTATTGCCATCCCAGTCAAGAAAATGGTCATCTATATAGTAGCAGCTGCAAAGTTGTGTATCGCTAGATCTTGGAAAAAAATAGAACCCCCATCTTTGGCTGATGTATGCAACGTGATAGGTTACTTCGCATCAATGGAAAGATATGTGGCTGGAGAGACCAACACACTCGAGTCGTATTGGCTGACCTGGCAGGATTGGCATGAGTGCCAGTAGGCCCCGCCGGACAAAATCTTTGTACTTTTCTACTTCTCTTCTTACTCTCCCTGGTCTTTTTTTTCTCCCCCTCCCTATCCCTCCCCATACCATCTATGCAAGGAACCCCCGCCCATCACCCCCCAGTATGTAAGACGGACAGTTATGGTGACCTAGATGGGTCCTCGGTATTCAAGGGCCTAGTTGGAAAATACCACTACCTGGAGACCGACTTTTGACTGGTACACTAGGCATCCTGGGCGTACATGCCTACATGCCTAATGCTTAGGCTAGACCTACATAACACTCCAACTCTAGGCTATGATTCCAGCGCTTGGCTACCTGTGTCTTTAGAAACAGTTACTGAACTCTATCCGGCTGGTTCTTGAAGTCAGAAGTTAGACATTGGGATGACGAACGGCGACACTTTGGGTAGCCTGGTACTATCTCAAATCACCATCAATTGCTGATGTCTGAGGTTCTGGTCCTTCTAATCTAAGTTCACAGACGCTAATCTAATGTTTTCATTGCTTTACTTTTTCTTTTCATTTTTAATATATCGAAACTATGTAAAATTTCACTGCACTGTTTGTATTTTGTTTATGATATCTTAATAAAAAATTTAATAAAAAAAACACAAAAAAAACCCCATATTTTACACACTGCAATGCGTAAAAAAACCTGCACTAAAAAAAAACAGCAGTTACTCCTAGTTAAAAACACATTTATTTAAATAATAAACTTACCTAAAAATACCTAATACTATTTTACAGTATAATACATTTGGACCAGATTAGTGCGATAAGCAGTATTGCTAGACATTAGCGCGCAACTTGATATTACAAGTCCATAGTAAATCATATTTACCTGAGATGTCCGATATCACCCAAGCACAACCTTTACTTTCAATGGATATCACAGCCATGCTAAAAAGTGCTGGTATTACAAGTTGAGAGTTATAGTTTGTACTTGAGCAAAAGCTAGAATAGAGAATAGAGACCTGGGCATCTATTTATCAAGCCGTCAACAGCAAATACGCTGGAATTCCGCAGCGTATTTGTGGCAAGCCTGATTCCTCTTATTTATCAAAGGCTACAGACCGGAAAAAGTAGAATTTTGTAACATACGATCCGCCAGTCAAAGTCCGACACAGATCGATGCTTACATCACTACAGATGTTCCAAATGCAAATTCGGCACTATCTGACTACTTTTGTAAGTTAACAAATTTCTACCAGGTATGCTCGCCACTATTCCGGCCCAGCGTACCTGGTTTTCAATCCGCCGCCCTGGAGGCGGCGGATGCCATAGGAATCAATGGAAGTCTGAAAGCAGCGAAAGCTTATGTTCGCTGCTGCCCAATATCCCATTGATTCCTATGGTAACGTTTACACCTAACATGTACCTGGAGTCTAAACACCCCTAATCTGCCCCCCTACACCGCCGCCACCTACATTATACTTATTAACCCCTAATCTGCCGCCCCGACACCGCCGCCACCTACATTATGTTATTAACCCCTAATCTGCCGTCCCCAACATCACCGCCACTATATTAAATGTATTAACCCCTAAACCTAAGTCTAACCCTAACACCCCCTAACTTAAATCTAATTTAAATAAATATAAATAAAATTACTATCATTAACTACATTATTCCTATTTAAAATTAAATACCTGTAAAATTAACGCTAAGATAGCTACAATATAACTAATAGTTACATGGTAGCTAGCTTAGGGTTTATTTTTATTTTACAGGCAAGTTTGTATTTATTTTAACTAGGTAGAATAGTTATTAAATAGTTATTAAGTATTTAATAACTACCTAGTTAAAATAATAAATAATACAAAAGTACCTGTAAAATAAAACCTAACCTAAGTTACAATAACACCTAACCTAAGCCTAAGCCTACAATTAAATACAATAAAATAAATTACATACAATTTAAATTATATACAATTATCTAAAGTACAAACCCCCCCCCTAAATTACAGAAAATAATAAACAAATTACAGAAATTTTAACTAATTACACCTAATCTAATAGCCCTATCAAAATAAAAAAGCCCCCCCCCAAAATAAAAAAACCCCTAGCCTAAACTAAACTACCAATAACCCTTAAAAGGGTCTTTTGCGGGGCGTTGCCCCAAAGTAATCAGCTCTTTTACCTGTAAAAAAAAATACAAACAACCCCCCCAACAGTAAAACCCACCACCACACACAACCAACCCCCCCAAAAAAATACTAACTAAAAAAACCTAAGCTCCCCATTGCCCTGAAAAGGGCATTTGGATGGGCATTGCCCTTAAAAGGGCAGTTAGTTTTTTTGCAGGCCCAAAGCCCTAACCTAAAAATAAAACCCACACAATACACCCTTAAAAAAACTAACACTAACCCCCTGAAGATCGACTTACCGGGAGACGTCTTCATCCAAGCCGGGCAGAAGTGGTCCTCCAGACGGGCAGAAGTCTTCATCAAAGCCGGGCAGAAGTGGTCCTCCAGAAGGCAGAAGTCTTCATCCAGACGGCATCTTCTATCTTCATCCATCCGGCGCAGAGTGGGTCCATCTTCAAGACATCCAAAGCGGAGCATCCTCTTCGGCCGACGAATAAAGGTTCCTTTAAGTGACGTCATCCAAGATGGTGTCCCTTAGATTCTGATTGGCTGATAGAATTCTATCAGCCAATCGGAATTAAGGTTGAAAAAATCCTATTGGCTGATGCAATCAGCCAATAGGATTGAACTTCAATCCTATTGGCTGAATGGAACAGCCATTAGGATTGAGCTTGCATTATATTGGCTGTTCCAATCAGCCAATAGGATTGAAGTTCAATCCTATTGGCTGATTGCATGAGCCAATAGGATTTTTTCAACCTTAATTCCGATTGGCTGATAGAATGCTATCAGCCAATCGGAATCTAAGGGACGCCATCTTGGATGACGTCACTTAAAGTAACCTTCATTCGTCGGTTAGTCGTCAGCCGAAGAGGATGCTTTGCGTCGAATGTCTTGAAGATGGACCCGCTCCGCGCCGGATGGATGAAGATAGAAGATGCCGTCTGGATGAAGACTTCTGCCATCTGGAGGACCACTTTTGCCCGGCTTGGATAAAGACTTCTGCCCGTCTGGAGGACCACGTCTGCCCAGCTTGGATGAAGACGTCTCCTGGTAAGTCGATCTTCAGGGGGTTAGTGTTAGGTTTTTTAAGGGTGTATTGGGTGGGTTTTATTTTTAGGCTAGGGCTTTGGGCCTGCAAATGAGCTAACTGCCCTTTTAAGGGCAATGCCTATCCAAATGCCCAGGCAATGAGGAGCTTAGGTTTTTTTAGTTAGTATTTTTTTGGGGGGGGTTGGTTGTGTGGGTGGTGGGTTTTACTGTTGGGGGGTTGTTTGTATTTTTTTTACAGGTAAAAGAGCTGATTACTTTGGGGCAATGCCCCGCAAAAGTCCCTTTTAAGGGCTATTGATAGTTTAGTTTAGGCTAAGTTTTATTTTTTTTGGGGGGGCTTTTTTATTTTTATAGGGCTATTAGATTAGGTGTAATTAGTTAAAATTTCTGTAATTTGTTTATTATTTTCTGTAACTTAGTGTTTTTTTGTACTTTAGATAATTGTATGTAATGTATTTAATTGCATTTAATTGTAGGTGTAGGGTTAGGTTAGGTGTTATTGTAACTTAGGTTAGATTTTATTTTACAGGTACTTTTGTATTTATTTTAGCTAGGTAGTTATTAAATAGTTAATAACTATTTAGTAACTATTCTACCTAGTTAAAATAAATACAAACTTGCCTGTAAAATAAAAATAAACCCTAAGCTAGATACACTGTAACTATTAGTTATATTGTAGCTATCTTACGGCTAGATTTAGTTTTGTCGGTAACGACCCGAAAATCTAACGCCGGCTTTTTTCTGGCCGCACCATAAAAATAACTCTGGTATTGAGAGTCCACATAAAGGCTGCGTTAGGCTCCAAAAAAGGAGCGTAGAGCATATTTAACGCAGCTTCAACTCTCGATACCAGAGTTGCTTACGCAAGCGGCCAGCCTAAAAAACGTGCTCGTGCACGATTCCCCCATAGAAAACAATGGGGCTGTTTGAGCTGAAAAAAAACGTAACACCTGCAAAAAAGCCGCGTTCAGCTCCTAACGCAGCCCCATTGTTTGCTATGCGGAAACACTTCCTACGTCTGCACCTAACACTCTAACATGTACCCCGAGTCTAAACACCCCTAACCTTACACTTATTAACCCCTAATCTGCCGCCCCCGCTATCTCTGACCCCTGCATATTATTATTAACCCCTAATCTGCCGCTCCGTAAACCGCCGCTACTTACATTATCCCTATGTACCCCTAATCTGCTGCCCTAACATCGCCGACCCCTATATTATATTTATTAACCCCTAATCTGCCCCCCACAACGTCGCCTCCACCTACCTACACTTATTAACCCCTAATCTGCCGAGCGGACCTGAGCGCTACTATAATAAAGTTATTAACCCCTAATCTGCCTCACTAACCCTATAATAAATAGTATTAACCCCTAATCTGCCCTCCCTAACATCGCCGACACCTAACTTCAATTATTAACCCCTAATCTGCCCACTGGAGCTCACCGCTATTCTAATAAATGTATTAACCCCTAAAGCTAAGTCTAACCCTAACACTAAAACCCCCCTAAGTTAAATATAATTTTAATCTAACGAAATTAATTATCTCTTATTAAATAAATTATTCCTATTTAAAGCTAAATACTTACCTGTAAAATAAATCCTAATATAGCTACAATATAAATTATAATTATATTATAGCTATTTTAGGATTAATATTTATTTTACAGGTAACTTTGTAATTATTTTAACCAGGTACAATAGCTATTAAATAGTTAAGAACTATTTAATAGTTACCTAGTTAAAATAATAACAAAATTACCTGTAAAATAAATCCTAACCTAAGTTAAAATTAAACCTAACACTACACTATCATTAAATTAATTAAATAAAATATCTACAATTACCTACAATTAAACCTAACACTACACTATCAATACATTAATTAAATACAATATCTACAAATAACTACAATGAAATAAACTAACTAAAGTACAAAAAATAAAAAAGAACTAAGTTACAAAAAATAAAAAAATATTTACAAACATAAGGAAAATCTTACAACAATTTTAAACTAATTACACCTACTCTAAGCCCCCTAATAAAATAACAAAGCCCCCCCAAATAAAAAATGCCTTACCCTATTCTAAATTACTAAAGTTCAAAGCTCTTTTACCTTACCAGCCCTGAACAGGGCCCTTTGCGGGGCATGCCCCAAAGAATTCAGCTCTTTTACCTGTAAAAAAAAACATACAATACCCCCCCCCAACATTACAACCCACCACCCACATACCCCTAATCTAACCCAAACCCCCCTGAAATAAATCTAACACTAAGCCCCTGAAGATCTTCCTACCTTGTCTTCACCTCACCGGGTAAAACACTGATCCGTCCTGGCTCCGATATCTTCATCCAACCCAAGAGGGGGCTAGACATCCATCATCCGATGGCTGAAGAAGTCCAGAAGAGGGTCCAAAGTCTTCATCCTATCCGGGAAGAAGAGTAGATCCGGACCGGCAACCATCATCTTCCAAGCGGAAGAATGACGGTTCCTTTAA
The DNA here is from genome assembly GCF_027579735.1 of Bombina bombina. Lineage (NCBI taxonomy): Eukaryota > Metazoa > Chordata > Amphibia > Anura > Bombinatoridae > Bombina > Bombina bombina. The sequence continues at coordinate 95,413,818 of NC_069507.1, forward strand.
GGGACGTCATCCAAGATGGCGTCCCTCGAATTCCGATTGGCTGATAGGATTCTATCAGCCAATCGGAATTAAGGTAGGAATATTCTGATTGGCTGATGGAATCAGCCAATCAGAATCAAGTTCAATCCGATTGGCTGATCCAATCAGCCAATCAGATTGAGCTCGCATTCTATTGGCTGTTCTGATCAGCCTTAAAGGAACTGTCATTCTTCAGTTGGACGTCGCCGGATGAAGATGGGTCCGCGGTGGAGGTCTTCAGGATGGAGCCGGTCCTCATCGGATGAAGATAGAAGATGCCGCTTGGAAGATGATGGTTGCCGGTCTGGATCTACTCTTCTTCCTGGATAGGATGAAGACTTTGGAGCCTCTTCTGGACCTCTTCAGCCGCCAGAAGATGGATCGCCAGTCCCCGCTTGGGTTGGATGAAGATTTTGGAGCCAGGACGGATCGGTGAACCTGGTATGGTGAAGACAAGGTAGGATGATCTTCAGGGGCTTAGTGTTAGGTTTATTTAAGGGGGGGTTTGGGTTAGATTAGGGGTATGTGGGTGGTGGGTGGTAATGTTGGGGGGGGTATTGTATGTTTTTTTTTACAGGCAAAAGAGCTGAACTTCTTGGGGCATGCCCCGCAAAGGGCCCTGTTCAGGGCTGGTAAGGTAAAAGAGCTTTGAACTTTAGTAATTTAGAATAGGGTAGGGCATTTTTTTATTTTGGGGGGCTTTGTTATTTTATTAGGGGGCTTAGAGTAGGTGTAATTAGTTTAAAATTGTTGTAATATTTTTCTTATGTTTGTAAATATTTTTTTATTTTTTGTAACTTAGTTCTTTTTTCTTTTTTGTACTTTAGTTAGTTTATTTCATTGTAGTTATTTGTAGGTATTGTATTTAATTTATTTATTGATAGTGTAGTGTTAGGTTTAATTGTAACTTAGGTTAGGATTTATTTTACAGGTAAATTTGTAATTATTTAAACTATTTTAGCTATTAAATAGTTCTTAACTATTTAATAGCTATTGTACCTGGTTAAAATAAATACAAAGTTACCTGTAAAATAAATATTAATCCTAAAATAGCTATAATATAATTATAATTTATGTTGTAGCTATATTAGGATTTATTTTACAGGTAAGTATTTAGCTTTAAATAGGAATAATTTATTTAATAAGAGTGAATTAATTTCGTTAGATTTAAATTATATTTAATTTAGGGGGTTGTTAGTGTTAGGGTTAGACTTAGCTTTAGGGGTTAATACATTTATTAGAATAGCGGCGAGATTCGGTCGGCAGATTAGGGGTTAATAATTGAAGTTAGGTGTCGGCGATGTTAGGGAGGGCAGGTTAGGGGTTAATAAATATAATATAGGGGTCGGCGGTGTTAGGGGCAGCAGATTAGGGGTACATAGCTATAATGTAGCTGGCGGCTCTTTGCGGTCGGCAGATTAGGGGTTAATTATTGTAGGTAGGTGGCGGCGACGTTGTGGGGGGCAGGTTAGGGGTTAATAAATATAATATAGGGGTCGGCGATGTTAGGGCAGCAGATTAGGGGTACATAGGGATAATGTAGCTGGCGGCGGCATGCGGACGGCAGATTAGGGGTTAATAAGTGTAGGTAGCTGGCGGCGACGTTGTGGGGGGCAGATTAGGGGTTAATAAATATAATATAGGGGTCGGCGGTGTTAGGGGCAGCAGATTAGGGGTACATAAGGATAACGTAGGTGGCGGTCGGCAGATTAGGGGTTAAAAAAATTAAATCGAGTGGCGGCGATGTGGGGGGGCCTCGGTTTAGGGGTACATAGGTAGTTTATGGGTGTTAGTGTACTTTAGAGTACAGTAGTTAAGAGCTTTATGAACCGGCGTTAGCCCAGAAAGCTCTTAACTACTGACTTTTTTCTGCGGCTGGAGTTTTGTCGTTAGATTTCTAACGCTCACTTCAGACACGACTCTAAATACCGGAGTTAGAAAAATCCCATTGAAAAGATAGGATACGCAATTGACGTAAGGGGATCTGCGGTATGGAAAAGTCGCGGCTGAAAAGTGAGCGTTAGACCCTTTTTTGAGTGACTCCAAATTCCGGAGGTAGCCTAAAACCAGCGTTAGGAGCCTCTAACGCTGGTTTTCACGGCTAACGCCAAACTCTAAATCTAGGCCTTAGGGTTTATTTTATAGGTATTTAGTTTTAAATAGGAATAATGTAGTTAATGATAGTAATTTTATTTATATTTATTTAAATTAGATTTAAGTTAGGGGGTGTTAGGGTTAGACTTAGGTTTAGAGGTTAATAAATTTAATATAGTGGCGGCGACGTTGGGGATGGCAGATTAGGGGTTAACAAGTGTTATGTAGGTGGCGGCAGTGTAGGGGGGCAGATTAGGGGTTAATAAGTATAATGTAGGTGGCGGTGGGCCCGGGAGCAGCAGTTTAGGGGTTAATAACTTTATTTAGTTGCGGCGGGGTCCGGGAGCGGCAGTATAGGGGTTAAACAGTTTAGTATAGTGTGGGTGTTTAGTGACAGTATACCAATAAAGCTGGGAAAAAGCCGAAGAGCAGCGAGATCGATGACTGTTAGTTAACAACAGTCCGCTGCTCATCGCCCCGTACTTGGTGCGCAGCTTTTTGACAGCTTTTTTGGTAACTTTGGAGAACATATTCAGGTCCGCGACAGCGATGTTAGGCGATCTTAGGCAAGCGTATTGGTGCCGGCGAATGCAAGTAAGTTGACGGGTTGATAAATAGATGCCCTGAAGTAAAGTGTAGGGTTAAAACAAGAAATTCATGAAACACATCAAAACACATTAAAATAAAGTATTACACTTATATATACATTTTTAAAAAAATATATATTTAAATAATAATAAAAACGTTTAAAAATAGTTGAAAGGGATATGGCAAGACTATGAAGGGCTACAAGGTGTCTGAATATATGTCTAAATATGTGAGTGTGTATGGATACATGTCTACATATGTGTATACGTGTATTTATGTGTTTATATATATGTAAAATGTATGTGCACACATGCATAGATATGTACACATATAAACATATATATATATATATACAGTATATTAAGGAAAAGAAGAAGAAAAAAGAAGCATAATATGGCACACTAAGATGGAGGGACTCCACGGGGTAATGGTGTGTGTGGAATGTAGTGATTAAAACGTAGCTTTTATAATGCGTTACTGAATAAAAGGGTGAAGGGTGGACTAAACTACCCACTAAAATAGAAGGGTGGACTAAACCACCGCTAAAATTAGATACTTAAAAAGGTGTAAAACTAAGATAAATACACCCGCTCCTCTCACAGCAAAAGGTACAGTGATCAGTTTGTACCTATTGTAGTGCAACACTAGCTGTAAACTATAGAGCTGCTGACAAGTAAGGGGTAATGATAGACTAGAAGATACCTATATATATATGGTCAAACACCCACAAAATATATTATCATATTTAACCTTAAAACATAGGTTACTAATCAGGGGATATAGGTTTAACGTTCCTCGGTGTGTAACTGTTATATCTATTTGAACCCTCCTCCGCTATTGCCCAGTGAGGATAACAGGTTATCAGGTTATCAGATAAACTTGTAAACTGTTGCTATTAGTAGATAGTAGTCAAAGTGATATGCAATAGACTACCCACCCATCAGAGATCAACCAAAAGCCAGCAGCTACCTAATTCCCTGGTCTAGTACCTCAGGACTAACGGTGCAAACAACGAAAGTGCCCAGTTACAATACCCATTTACCCCAATCTATATTTGAGCAGTGCCTTAGAGGCCAACAATTAAGCTAAGTCGAAGCAAAGAGAGAGGAGCAGTGCGATCAACTATAAGCTAAGTCGAAGCAAAGAGAGAGGAGCAGTGGTACACCTGTTCAATTGCTTGGTAAAAAAAATTGCTAATCAGCCAATCACATGGCAGCAACTCAATGCATTTAGGCATCTAGACGTGGTGATGACAACTTGCTGAAGTTCAAACAAAGCATTAGAATGAGGAAGAAAAGGGATTTAAGTGACTTTGAACGTGGCATGGTTGTTTGTGCCAGACCGGCTGGTCTGAGTATTTAAAAAACTGCTGATCTACTAGGATTTTCACATACAACCATCTCTAGGGTTTACAGAGAATAGTACGAAAAAGAAAAAATATCCAATGAGCGGCAGTTGTGTGGACAAAAATGCCTTGTTGATGTCAAAGGTCAGAGGAGAATGGGCAGACTGGTTCAAGATAATGGAAAGGCAACTGTAACTCAAATAACCACTCGTTAAAACCAAGGTATGCAGAATACCATCTCTGAATGCACAACACGTCGAACCTTGAAGCAGATGGGCTACAGTACCAGAAGACCACACTGGGTACCACTCCTGTCAGCTAAGAACAGGAAACTGAGGCTACAATTCTCACAGGCTCACCAAAATTGGACAATAGAAGATTGGAAAAACATTGCCTGGTCTGCTGAGTATCGATTTCAGCTGCAACATTCAGGTGGTTGGGTCAGAATTTAGCTTAAACAACATGAAAGAATGGATCCATCCTGCCTTGTATCAACGGTTCAGGCTGGTGGTGTAATGGTGTGGGGGATATTTTCTTGGCACACTTTGGGACCCTTAGTACCAATAAAGCATCGTTTAAAAGCCATGGCCTACCTGAGTATTGTTGCTGACCATGTCCATCCCTTTATGACTACAGTGTATCCATCTTCTGATAGCTTCCAGCAGGATAATGCACCATGTCACAAAGCTTAAAGGGACATGAAACCCACATTTTTTTTTTCATGATTTAGAAAGAGAATACAATTTTAAACATCTTTCTAATTTACTTCTATTATCTAATTTGTTTAATTCTCTTGATATTCTTTGCTGAAAAGCATATCTAGATATGCTCAGTAGCTGCTGATTGGTTGCTGCTCATAGAAGCCTCGTGTGATTGGCTCACCCATGTGCATTGCTTTTTCTTCAACTAAGGATATCTAAAAAATGAAGCAAAATAAATAATAGAAGTAAATTGTAATGTTGTTTAAATTTGTATTCTCTATCTGAATCATGAAAGAAAGACTTTGGGTTTAGTGGCCCTTTAAATCATCTCAAATTGGTTTCTTGAACAGGACAATGAGTTCACTGTACTCCAATGGCCTCCACAGTGACCAGATCTCAATCCAATATAGCACCTTTGGGATGTGTTGGAAGGCAAGATTTGTATCATGGATGTGCAGCCAACAAATCTGCAGCAACTGCATAATGCTGTCATGTCAATATGGACCAAAACATCTGAGGAATGTTTCCAACACCTTGTTGAATCTACGCCACGAAGAATTAAGGCAGTTTGAAAGGCAAAAGGGGGTCCAACCCGGTACTAGCAAGGTGTACCTAATAAAGTGGCCGGTGAGTGTATATATATATATATATATATATATATATATATATATATATATATATATATGGAATAAAAGTAAAGAAGGCACTCGCAGTTTTGAACAATTTACAATTTATTCAGCAGTAAATTGTTCAAAACGGCGAGTACCTTGTTTACTTTTATTCCATATGCAATCCTTTGAAGTGCACCCCGGAGGCTGGCAATAGTGTGAGTGCTGGATACCATACTTTATATATATATATATATATATATATATATATATATATATATATATTTATATTAAGGAGATATGCCAAAGGAAAAGAATGGCAAAACCGGAGACAAAAAACTGTTCAATAGTAGAATTTATTCAGCAATGTTGCCGGGTTACAGGTGAGTAGGCAAATAGACACCTCAGAGGCCTCTGATGAAGCGCATGTGCGCATGCGCGAAATGCGTCAGGTGTCTATTTGCCTACTCACCTGTAACCCGGCAACATTGCTGAATAAATTCTACTATTGAACAGTTTTTTGTCTCTGGTTTTGCCATTCTTTTCCTTTGGGATATCTCCTTACCTTATACATCGGAAGGGATACCGCTTGTGGCTGACCGCAGACTTAGGCCCTGCCAGTGATTGAAGGAGCTGTTTACTTTTTCTTCCAACGGACCTCATCATCAAGCACTTACGGTGTAGCGCAGAGCTCTGACATCAGAGCGGGTGGAACATTCACCTAAGATGGTGTGTGGGTGCCTACGCAGCCATTTCCTGCTGACGGGACTGGAGGGTTTGATTGCCTGTCCAAGAACATCGGCGGAGGTTGTCCGCAGCTGTCACACACACGGAGTGATCTAGTGAATAGGTCCTTGAAGGTTGGACACCTTTTAAAGCTCGTTACTTTTGGCACCTTCATACAAGTGGAGACAAGATAAGTACTGGCTAACTTTTTCACTATTGTTCTAGTGACTTTTTGGATACCACACTTTATACTTCATACTGCATTCCAATTGTGGGAATTGTCAGATGTAACAAGTTTGACGTACTATACTGGAAAAAAGCCACCTACAAAAAATACTTTGAAGGCACATTATTTTTGCCTCTGGAACTTCTATTTGCACAATTAGCCATTCTTGTCTTTTACATTTGCTATTTGCATATTCGTGTGACATATGAATATATATATATATATACACACACACACACTTTTGAGCCCTTGAAGCATACAATATCATTTGTATTAAATTTTAATATGTTTAATGTGTTTTGAATAGAAATACTTGAAATTCATGTTTTTCACATAGAAAATGTTTTTATTTTTATTTTAAAAACATGTTGATAAATATTTCTTTATATGTTAATACAGTTTATATATTTTATATATTCATATAGATATAGGTATAGATATATATTTTAAGAAAAGCATATATATTTAGAAGTATATATTTAAAAATAAAAAGAACATTTTCTTCAATGTGAAGAACATAGGAATTTAAAGAATTTCTAACGCACCTTTGGGTTTAGCGCAGTTGGTCTAACGCAATGTCGGGTTAGCACGTGAGCGATAACTAATACAAAAAAAAAAGATTTAGCGCTACTTGTAATCTGCATTTATATACACATGTATCATATATCCACAACCCCCGGCTCATATAGGTTTTTATTTATATACTAGTTTCACTATTATATTGTAACAAAGAGGCTGAGTTTTGGTTTTGGTATTGTCATTCAATACTATCTAAAGGGATCATTTACATTACACCTTGGCAAACATATTGATTTTAACATTCCACCAGAGGCAGAGAACCTTCGCCTCACACAGTGAAGTGTAGTAAAACGCCTCTTGGCGAGACTCCCTTCTAATAGCGATTTCACTTGCAATCTTGATCGCTATGCAGATACCTTTATTACAAAATGGTATTGTGACAATACTTTTAGCATTGGATCCTTACTAAACAATGTAGAGATGTCTAAGGCTTTGTGAAAGTATGAAGAGTTATGTTCGTTTTTGTGAACTGACTGTTTAGCATCTGAAGAAACATGAGAAGCTGGACAGACTGTTAGTAAATCTAGCTAACTATTCTATTAAAGTAACATTAAGTCATAATTAGACATTTATGATTTAGACAGATCATACAATTTTAAACAACTTTCTAATGTACTCATATTATTTTATTTGCTTCCTTCTCTTGTTATCCTTTGCAGAACGGTTTATCTAGGTAAGCTCAGGAGCAGCAAAGAACCTAAGTTCTAGCTGCTGATTGGTGGCTGCATATCTTTACCAATTGCCATTGGCTAACCCATCTGTTCTGTTAGAAACCAGTAGTGCATTGCTGCTCCTTCAATAAATGATACCAAGAGAAGGAAACAAATTTGATACTAGAAGTAAACTGGAAAGTTGTTTACAATTGTATGTTCTACCTAAATCATGAAAGAAATTTTTTGGGTTTCATGTCCCATTTAAAACAAAATTGATAGAGGCAAAAAAGCTTCTAGAAAAAATAGCTCTTCTTTCATAAATTAAATGAAGACAGACATCAATAGAAATCTGTTTTATTAACCATATCAAAATAAAATATAGATATTCTTTATTAAGTTGCCACCAATTAGGATTATATCACAGTCAAATATGTGACTAATATTTTGAGTTGACACAATTTAGGGATTGTTCAAATCAACAGATCAAAAGAAGCTAAATTGCAAGACAGACAGTGGGTGGAAATTGAGAATATTTTACTCAGAATACAATATAGTATGAAACTAATGGAAATGCATATACAGATATTAACAGGACAAAGGTAATTGCTAGCTAAGAGGGCAGAGAGACAAAAAAGGACAGCTTCTTAAAAACCCAAAAGATAACAAAGCGAAGAACATTTGCCTATTCACAAGATTCCTGAAAAAAACATATGGGAACAAGGTTTGCACATGATATGATTATACAGATCCAAGGAGTCCTTAAAGGGACATAAACCCCCAACATTTTTCTTTCATGATCCAGATAGAACATTCAAATTTACTTCTATTATTAAATGTTCTTCATTTTTGTGTTATCCTTTGTTGAAAAGCAAAAAAGTTCTGGAGTGTGCACGTGTCTGCAGCATTATATGGCAGCAGTTTTGCAACAATGTTAAACACTAGATGGCGCCACTATTTCCTGCCATTTAGCGCTCTAGAAATGTGTACGCTACGGGATTTATCAAGCAGCGGATGCTGCAATCTACCCCCGAAGTTTCAGGTCTGCCTAAAATTTAAGTTAAGTAGCAATGGTCTGAGGTGGCACCCCCCACTAGCGGCCAATTGACCACGAATGTGCAGGGGGCGGCATTGCACAAGCATTTCATCAGAAATGCTTGTGCAATGATAAATGCCGACAGCGTATGCTGTTGGCATTTATCGATGTCGGACGGACATGATCCGCTACAGCGGATCTTGTCTGCCCGATATTTGATAAATCTACCCCTATCTAAATAGCTCTTCAACAAAGAATAACAAAAATGAAGCAAATTTGATAGAAGTAAACTAAAAAAAATTTTTAAATTATATTCTCTATCTAAAAAAATTTGGGTTTCATGTCAAGAGCAAAAATTAAAAGGATATATATATATAAATAAACTATATATATATATATATATAGAATTATTAATTCTATATATATATATATATATATATATATATATATATATATATATAGAATTATTAAAGAATTATGCACCAGTTTGATCTTTGGCATTATCAAAAGAGCTTGCACAAGAAGTTATTGTGCTTGGCTAACAAGACAGCCAATAAAGCAATATCTCCTTGGGTCCCCGGCATAATCAACCATTTATGATTTTCCAGTGCCCAATGCCGTGGCGATGTAGAAATATTTTGTGAACTTTGGTTGTCTTTGCTAATGAACATTCCTGGGATGGCCGTATCCATTTAAATGGATGCTGTCATGGTGCTCCAAGAAAGAAAAAAGACAAACATCCCGGATGGATAGCAAAGGAAAGTCATGTTGTTGCTGATTTATCAGAATTAGGACAGAACAGACAACTGATGCAGGACTTGCAGCATTTGAATGAATTCTGCCACACTGGTAGTTTGGAGGTTTTTCACTCCACAGTATTGAGATATGGAGGTATATATATGTAAGAAGCTGTGGATGCAGCTGTTTCCGTGCGAGCCTTCAGGCTCACCGGAAACAAAAGTTAAGAAGCAGCGGTTATAAGACCACTGCTCTTTAACTCATTCGCCACCTCTGAGGTGGCGGACAGCAATCATTGATTGACACCCCCTGCTAGTGGCCGATTGGCCGCAAATTTGCAGGGTGCGGCATTGCACAAGCATTTCAAAAGAAATGCTTGTACAATGTTAAATGCTGACAGCGTATGCTGTCGGCATTTAGCTATGTCGGGCGGACATGATCCGCTACAGCGTATCATGTTCGCCCGACATTTGATAAATACCCCATGGTCCTAAAAGATTTTATTCTAAAATGGATTCAATGGAAGCGAGAACAGAATTGGCTATTTTGGCGCACAACACCAGTGCTGGTAAAGAACAAGCTACAGTACACACTGAGAGTAGGAAAAGCAGATTTTGTGGTCAACTCTAATACAAGCTATTTTACTCTAAAGCAAAAAAGGACTGGCAAGTCAGGAATATATATAAAGAATGTACTATGGACTGGTGAATTATAACTGGTGAATGCACTCAGGACTGGCTATCAAGAAGTGCTGAACTTCCACGCATAGCCTCCACAACTAGAATTAGCACTTTGTCTCTTGTACTAAAGCACAGAGCACATTTGCATTCAACGTGTATTCATTGCTATTCTTTGTCTGCACAGTTATTTGCTTTATAAGTAGTGTTGTCAGCAGTTAATTAAAAATTATTGAAATTAAAAAGAAATATTATTTTATTATATATTTTGTGGTCTTTGTTTCTTTTATTAAAAATGGTTTGTATATAGATATACCTGCCCTATTGGGGAGGCCGGAGGACAGGTTTGAAAACCAATACCGTAGACCACTGGTTTTCAAACCTGTCCTCAGGCCTCCCTAACAGATTTTGAAGATACCTGAGCTGGAGCACAGGTGAAATAATCAGCTGATTAGTAAACATGGCTATTTACCTGCTCTCATCCAAGGTAATCCTGAAAACCTGCCCTGTTAAGGGGCCTGATGATAGTTTTAAGAACCAGTGCCGCCTAGACTAATGAGAATAGCGGTTTGATATGAGGCAGTCCTGATAAAAAGGTCATGTTTGTTTCTGAGGAATATCAAGCCATTCTATTTTTTCTTCTACATACAAAACTGTAGTACAGAATGATTATTATTGCACACTAAAATAATGCATGAATAAAACATATGTCCACTTCATATAGAAATGTTTTACAGGACATATAAAAAAATACATATACAAATATAATTAGTACTATTGCTTACATACATTTGTATACATCCTGTAAAATGCTTATATAGAGACATATCTATTGTATATGCATTAACATTTTAATGAGCAATAATTATTTGTTTTAATTATTGTGTGCTTGGTGCTTGTTATATTTATTTAATATTAAATGACCACTAAACTCAAATTGTAAACTACGTGATTTTGAACCTTCATGTCTGAGAATAATTTTACAATGAAAAGTGAAAACTGCAGCTTTATTTTGTCAAATGAGTATATTGTTTTATGTTTGTTCATTTCACTGATTTCCCTGTCCCTCAGAACAAAAGAATCTTTGTTAACCAATCACAAACTAATATTCAGATATAACACAAACTCTGTTTGCACATGTGCAGTTTAGAAAGACAAGGGAAACCTGCCCTTATCTCTTCCTTTAAAGGGACATTAAACCCCATATTTTTCTTTCATTATTCAGTTAGAGAATACAAATTTAAAAACGTTTTCAATTTACTTCTATGATCAAATTTGCTTCATTCTCATAAAAAAAAAACATTGATATCTAGATAGATAGCGTGCACATGCATGAAGCACTACATGACAGGAAATTGTGCTGCCATCTAGAGCAGTGGTTGCCAACCGCGGTCCTCAAGGACCCCCAACAGTCCTGGTTTTCATTATAGCTAAACCAGTGCACAGGTGAAGTAATCAGCTGATCTGTAACCAACCTGCTCTCATCCATCAGCTGATTATTTCACCTGTGCACTGGTTCAGCTATAATGAAAACCAGGACTGTTGGGGATCCTTGAGGACCGCGGTTGGCAACCACTGATCTAGAGCATTTGCTAATGTATAGTGTTGTTGCAAAACCGCTACCATATAGTGCTGCAGACTTGTGCATGCTCCTGGTCTTATCTTCCTGCTTTTCAACAAAGGCTAACAAGAAAAGAAAGACATTTTGATAATATAAGTTAATTAGAAAGCTGTTTAAAATTGTATGTTCTATGAATGAAAGAAAACATTTAGGTTGTATCTCCCTTTAAGGTGGTTTAGCACTGATTCAACTTAGTTTCTATTACAAAGAATGCTGCTCCTATCATGATTGTTGATGCAATACTGATAATCCACTCTTTACAAACATGTGACTGCTGAGAATCTTAGGTGGGATGGGATGGTGAAGTAATCAAAAGCTTACATAAATTGCCTTAAAGTATTAAACCAAACCTCCCTGAGAGAAAGTAAAACAAGCACACATTTTAGATGCATTTTACAATAAAAGGCTGCAAAATAAATAATGAATATATATTGCAAACATTTTGCACTTGCAATAATCAAGCATTTTATGTGTTGTTGAAATGTCAAGTTTAATGATCCTTTGATTTAATACTTTATATATATTAATACCTTATATATTAATTGCTGTAGGCAGTGGAAAAATGTCTTATTGTGGTTAAAACCTCACATTACCTCCTATGCTAATTACCCTAGGGGAGAATACAGGCAATACAAAATAAGTAGGTGTTAATGGAACTAAAAAAAAAATAAGCAATGGAATCAACAACAACAACAAAAAAAAACATTGTTGTAAATTGTTTTGTATGCAGTGCTGTTTTGCACTGCTCTTGTCTCTCCACATATAGAGAAATGCAGGGAATGCCTCATGGAGAAGTACAGCAAAATCTGCCATTTAAGAATTTCACTAGGGATCTCGTGGTGCTGAAGGATCATTTTATATCATCTCAACTGAGCATGAAACTTAGGCGTAGATTACAAGTGGAGCGCTATTGTGCACCCGTGCTCAGAACAGCGTACAAACTGATTTTACGGGGCTCAATGAAAGTGCAAGCAGACATGATACGATATAGCATATCATGTCCACCACACATCGATAAATGCAGACAGCATACGCTGTCGGCATTTATCATTGCACAAGCAGTTCTTGTGAACTGCTTGTGCAATGCCACCCCTTGCAGATTTGCAGCCAATCGGCCGTTAACATGGGGTGTCAATCAGCCTGATCGTATAGGATCGGGCGGATTGATGTCCGCAGCCTCAGAGCAGGCAGACAAGTTATGGACCACTGCTTCATAACTGCTGTTTCCAGAGAGCCTGAAGGCTTGCAGCAAACAGGGGCATCAAGCTCCTTTCTGAGCTTGATAATTTGGCCCCTAAAAGTTAATGATCAAACAGAATAACAGAGAATGTTTAGCGCAGCCAAAATCTCGTTAGCGCAACATATACTTTCAATGGATAGCACGGCTCATACTAAAATAAAGTATTTTTACACATATAAAATATAAGTTCATTATTGAAATAAGTTAAATGTTTTGCATTATTGCTTGTTCATACACTGAGTTCTATGGAATATGTTGGTGCTTTTCAAATAAATAATACATGAAATGATAAATAATTACATAGAGCAGGGATTGTACAATATGTATATGGAAAAAAACAATATGCTTGTTAAATGTTTAAACACTTTTGTAATACTATTTACAATAGCAAATGAAAGAGCCATCACATAAAACAAATAATACTACTTAGCTTTTTACTAAATAACCCGCATTAATACATATGACTTTTTGAAAGAAGTCCTTTGAACATCCATATTGTAAAATAAAAAATATGTTAGCTATTTTTGTTACTAAACAATTCGTATATTCAGTCAAAATTCATGTCTGTAAGTAAAATATTGACTAGATTAGGAGTGGAGCAATATTTATGGCTACTGCTCGTGTGTTAATTCCTCTCGATTGCGTTTTTTCGTGCGTTTCGTGTTATTAAAAGTAAAACGTTTTTCACTTGGGTGCTAACCCGACGCGTGCAATAAGCGGAAGTTAGAATATTGCGACCGCATTAATGTATTCCCCCATAGACTTCAATGAAAAAGCTGAAAAAAAACTAAACCCAATAACTTGCCCAAACCCAATTGCGCTTAACCAAGTGCGCTAACCCAACATGAAATATTATTATTTCACATTCCGATGTTTTTCACATAGAATAATATGATCTATTTATTCATAAATATATATAAAAACATTTTTTTTGGTAAAATATATATCTATACATATATATATATATATATATATATATACTGTATATATATATATATATATATATATATATATATATATATATATATATATATATAGTCAGAGAGGCAGTTGATATAGCGCCTATGTAGAAATTGGTAATAAATGCACTATAAGTAATCCACTAAATGCGAGTGAGAAAGGGTGAAATGTCTGTGAAAAAGGGGGTGGTTATAACTGCGCCTTCAGAATGGGTGTCCTCATGTACATGTAAATGAGAGGCGATAATTAACCGCTCACCTGTATGAACCACAGGGGAAGGTGGTCAACGTTGTATATCTCTCCCGGTTGGTGTTGTCCTGGCTGTCTGTGTCCTGTGAATGACTGCAGTATAGATAAACTGAATAGCTAGGAGGATATTTACCGGAGAGGTGTGGGATATCCCCCTAACACTGCTCTGTTATGTTGGACAGAGAGTGGGGACAAGGGAATATTCCTGATTTTATCTAGAGCTGTAGGGTTTATTAATCATACTTAAATGGCTAAAAAGAAAAAGTGACAATTAAAAATAGCGCTAAATATAAGTGCTAAAAACAAATGTAATTAAAAACAAATGTAATTAAAAAATTGAATTAATATAGTAAAAATCCAATAATTGTAGTAAAAACACTAAGACAATAAGAGAAAAAAGTTAAAATAGAACCGCTATCGACTGGCGTGCCGAGCAGAATAAAGAATCCGGAAGTGACGTCATGAATCTGCATCACGTGGCCCTTACGCATTTCGTGAGCGTCTATGCTTACTTCATTAGAGGATAGGATCTGAAGCCATCCAAGGCAGGCTTAAATAGCCTGTTAATTGTTTGATTGAAAAATGGATTAGACACACAGTGTCTAATTGTATACACGATTATTTACGTGTTTGGCGAGGATTTGTTCTGTGCGGAGAACACGCGTATTAGTGTAAGAATTTATTGTTATTAATCGGGAAAAAAAGGATATTATTTGCGGATTTAATGTATATTACTGGGGTTCTCAGGAATTTAGCGAATAATTGATTAATAAAGAATATTGGCAACTAAATAAATAGGATCAATTGGTTACATGAATTTAAAACATGAACTAAAACATAGATTAAGCCAGGACAAAAAAGGGACAACAAATATATATGGGACAAAAAATATAAGAAACTATTAAGAAAAAAAAGGAACGGTTATGAACCGAAAATAAATGTGAAATGAAAAAGGGAAACATTTTGACAATTATAAATTTCTAACATTAAAATTAATAATACTGAAATTATAGATAGAAATTAAATATTAAAGATGTACGTCTAAATAACTTATAAACTGCAATTGAAGATTTGTGGTATTGTCCCCCTAAAGGAAACAAATGTTTTTAAAGAGGTCTCTGTTGGACGACCCAGAACCGATGAACGATATATAATATTTTTGGTATAATGTATATATCTATAAGTGTAAATATTTGAATATCTGTGTGTTGTTCTGTTATTCTATTACATTTATATTATGTGTTTATATAGTGGATCAGAGAAACGCTGCTAAATCTATATCCGTATTTAAACCATAGGGTTTTCTGGTTTTGAGCTTGTTGATCTAATAGGTTTCTCGTTTCCTAAGTTTTAGTAATATATTTGTCCCTTCTATCTGGGGGATATGTTCTATTGCTTTGATGTGGAACTCTTTTTCATTTTTGTTGTGAAATTCTTAAAAGTGTGTTCCTATTCCATATTCTGGTTCATCACTAGTGATGCTTTTCACATGTTCCAATACCCTTGTTTTTAGAGTTCTCTTCGTTCTTCCAATGTAAGACTTATTGCAACTGCATGTTAGTTGAGATATCACATATTGTGATTTGCAGTTCATAAAGCTTGTTATTTCATATCTGTTATTTTCCCCATCTGTAATCCATTTGTTGTCTTCCTTGTTTTTGCTAGTGTGTTCACAGCAAGAACAATTCTTGCGGTTGCATTTATAAAATCCTTTTGTTTTTGAAGAGAGCCAATTTTCTATTTTCTGAGTTTTTTGTGTTTTAAGCTTAGTAGGTGCTAGTATATTTTTGAAGTTAAAACTTTTCTTATATGTAATTCTTGGTATTTCTGATATTGTTTCTTTCAATAGCGGGTCCATTATAAGGATGTGCCAATGCTTCTTTAAAGGGACATAATACTCATATGCTAAATCACTTGAAACTGATGCAGTATAACTGTAAAAAGCTGACAGGAAAATATCACCTGAGCATCTCTATGTAAAAAAGGAAGATATTTTACCTCACAATTTCCTCGGCTCAGCAGAGTAAGTTCTGTGTAAAAAGTTATACTTCACCTGCTCCCAGCTGCAGGTAAAAAAAAATAAAAAAAATGAAGAAATGAACAGCAGCCAATCAGCATCAACAGTGCTGAGGTCATGAACTCTTTTACTGTGATCTCATGAGATTTGACTTAACTCTCATGAGATTTCATTGTTACACTGAATAGGGAAATAACATGAGAGTGCACGAGGCTCATCCTTTCAGCTGTCCCGGAACAGACATACTAATATGCTGCTTAGAAATCCTTTACAATGGGATGTGGCTACTGAGGAACTTTTGAGGTAAAATATCTTTCTTTTTTACACAGAGATGTTCAGGTGATATTTTCTAGTGAGCTTTTTACAGCTATGCTGCATCACTTTCAAGTGTTTAAAAATTTGGGTATTATGGCCCTTTAATATGTTTTCTATATTTCATTTTGTGCCATTGCTGAAGGTGGTTATGAATCTAAGCATCTGGTTTACAGGCAGAGTTGCATTTATATTGTTAGTGTTTTGCTGTATAATTTATGTATTAAGATTCCAGCTGCTTGTTCGAAGTCCTCCACTTTTGAACAATTACGTTTATGCATTGAAATTGGCTGTATGGTATGTTGTTAATCCATCCTTTGTGATGGTTACTAGTAGCATGTAAGTATACGTTTGTATCTGTGTCTTTGGTCTACATTTTTGTTTCAATTTCATTCTTGTGAATATAGAGGGTTATGTCTGAAAAGTTTATTTCTTTCTGACTCCATGTTCTTGTAAATTTTAGGTTCCAATTATTTTGATTTATGAAGTTTACAAATTCATCAAAATAATTTTCTTTTTCTTTCCAAATGATAATAATGTTGTCAATAAATCTTTTCCACATGACAATACTTTCTGTATATTTGTTTTGTGTCCATATGTATTTTTGTTTGAAAGCCCCCATGTACATGCTGGTGAAGATGGGGGCAAATTTTTTGCCCATGGCCGTCCCGCATTTTTGTAAAAATATTTTGTTTTCATAAGTAAAGTAATTTTTGGTCAGAATGAAATCAATAGCTTCCCCTATAAAGGAAATTTGGTTCTGTTTTATATTTGTTTCTTTAGTTAGTAGTTCTTCTACTGCTAAAATGCCTGTGGGGTATGTGTAGACTCAGGGCAGTTATGTTTAAAGTTGCTATGGAATATCCCTCTTCCTATTTTATCTCTTTAAATATTTGGGGAATAATTGGCTGAAGGAAATGATCCACATATTCAGATAGGTTGCATGTTAAACTATTTATACCAGAAATGATCGTTCGGCCTGGGGGATTTTGTTTATTTTTATGAATTTTAGGTAAGTGATAGAAAGTACCAGTTTTTGAGTTTTCTGAGAGTAAGAATTTTTGTTCTTCAGTTATTATAGCACCCTTCTTTGCTCCATTTATTCAATTCTCATATTCCCTTGAGGATTTTTAGGTTGGATTTATTGTCAATTCTTTGTATGTATCTGTATCTGAGAGTATTTTGTTGGCTTCATTAATGTATTCAGTTTTGTTTTGCACTACAATAGCACCACCTTTGTCTGCCTCTCGGAAAACTAGGTTATGGTCTTTGCTTAGATCTGATAAGATTTTCTCTTCTTTGTTATATTTTTTTGAGTCAACTTAAAAGATTGGAACATGGATTCAAGGTCATTTAGTACTAGATCCTCAAACATAGAAATATATTGCCCTTTTGAATGTATCGGGTAAAATATGGATTTAGGTTTGAATTTGCTGTGTTTGATGGTTCTTTCTACTTCTTTTTTGATATCTGTGTCTAAATCTAGAGATTACAGAAGTTCTAAAGTAGGAAGGTCACCTTGTGTTAAACTAATGGTGTTGTTTCCATCAATATCATTACCAATATATTGTTTATTTCCTTTTTTGGAAATGGCAGTGCAATGTTAGTTTTCTTATATATTTATTGCAATCTACAAATAGCGAGAAAGCATTAGGTTTTTTGCTGGGAGCAAAAGACAAGCCTTTTTTGAGGAGAGTTTCTTCTCCCTCGGCCGATAGCGGTTCTATTTTAACTTTTTTTTCTCTTATTGTCTTAGCGTTTTACTACAATTATTGGATTTTTACTATATTAATTTGATTTTTTAATTACATTTGTTTTAATTACATTTGTTTTCAGCACTTATATTTAGCGCTATTTTTAATTGTTACTTTTTCTTTTTAGCCGTTTAAGTATAATTAATAAACCCTACAGCTCTAGATAAAATCAGGAATATCCCCTAGTCCCCACTATCTGTCTAACATTACAGAGCAGTGTTAGGGGGATATCCCACACCTCTCCGGTAAATATCATCCTAGCTATTCAGATAATCTATACTGCAGTCATTCACAGGACACCGACAGCCAGGACAACACCAACCGGGAGAGATATACGACGTTGACCACCTTCCCTCGTGGTTCATACAGGTGAGCAGTTAATTAGGGCTTGTTTTAATTCTTCTATTGTATACCACTTATGAGATTTTTCTGCGTCTCATTTACATTTACATGAGGACACCCATTCTGAAGGCACAGTTATAACCACCCCCTTTTTCTCATATATATATATATATATATATATATATATATATTGTGTGTGTGTGATTATTTGATTATATATTGGTATAGATATATACACATACTTTAGTTATATAATCAAAGTGATCAACTACATATGTTTAACAAGACTATCCTGCTAATAAATAGTTATATAAGTCACAATTCTTTCAATTAAAACAATTTTTATTAATGTTTGCACTATTGAAGTCAAACACACAAGCCTGTATTTACCAGATTCTTCCCTATTACCCTTTTCAGTAAAAAGTACTACATTTCCAATTCTCCAATCCTCTGAAACAACTACTGTCAACAGTGATTGCTTAAACAAATCAGCTAAATGTGCAGCTAAAATGGATCAAAGCCCCTTAAAAACATTGGATGAATATTATTTAAACCTATAAAGTTTATACTTTTTTAAAAACGGCAAACTTCATCCTTCCACATAAAAAACTACTACTACTAAAACTACTGAACTAATATTCTTCAAATTTGCATGTAAGGACTTTCAAAATGACTTGAAAATAAAAATCTCAACCAATGTCATAGTTGTATTAAATTGTTATTAGCACTTAATAACAAGCATTAAAAATGGGATAATATAAAAGGACCACTATAGTCTAAAAATTACATGCCCTAATTTGTTGAGCATGTAATCTCAAGAGTAGCGCAAAGAAGTTAAGTGCATAATAGAAGTACCACTCAGAAATTTCCTGTATATATATTTCCTGCATAAGACATTGTAGTGGATGTGTGTAAACAATTGGCTTTTTTCCTATCTTTAACATTGAGTGGATTCATAAGTGAATTCATAAATAGATAGATAGATAGATATATAGATAGATAATATACAAAACCAAAAAATGTTTGTATGCATAAACTTTGTTGTGTTACTCTGTATTCACATTTTTTAAATTACTGTCCCTTACGCAAAAAAACATTCTTAAATTGTATTATAATCATGGGAATAATAAGCAAAAGGATAGTATCGGTCACAATAAATATTTTAGAATTTTACAGCATTGAGTAAAGTTTAAACTTATGATTGTGACCTTTGCAAGAAAGAATGTCCAGAAACCAGCTTTTAATTTTATATGTGAAAAACCAAAACATTAGTTCACATAAAATGACAAACATGATCAATTTTGTTTTAAAACATTATGGGCAAGATTACAAGTTGTGCGTTATGATATGGGGGCCCATCTATCAAGCTCCGAAAGGAGCTTTATGGCCCCGTGTTTCTGGCGAGTCTTCAGACTCACCAGAAACAGCAGTAATGAAGCAGCGGTCACAAAGACCGCTGCTTCATAACCTGTCCGTCTGCTCTGAGCAGGCGGACAGACATCGCCGGAAATCAACCCGATCGAGTACGATAGGGTTGATTAACACCTCCCTGCTGGCGGCCCATTGGCCGCGAGTCTGCAGGGGGCGGCGTTGCACCAGCAGCTCTTGTGAGCTGCTGGTGCAATGCTGAATACGGAGAGCGTATTGCTCTCCGCATTCAGCGAGGTCTGGCGGACCTGATCCGCACTGTCGGATCAGGTCCGCCAGACTTTGTTAAATAGAAGCCATGGTCTTTTCGCAATCAGTTTCTATTGTGCAGCTATTACAAGTCTTGAAAAATCACGTGCATTTGCCTTTTACGTAACAATCCTTTCTGCGCTCAAAGAGCTGTAGATAACCGTTTTGCACAACATAAGTTTCACGAAAGACTTCAAAAATACATTACAAAGTACAGTTACACTCATAATAGCACTGTCTAATAAAAATTATTTTTAAAAAAATATTGCACACAAAAGTTATAATGGCTCAAAGATTCGCGATCTCGGGTGTTAGTTAAAAAAAGCAGACGCAGAGATTTTACATTGACATACATACACATACATAGAGAAACATGGATTTATATGTATAGAGATATGTTTAACTATGGAGATAATGAATATATTTCACATTACATTCTTATGCACATTAAACAATATCTCAAAGGGATTTTCAAAGAGATATTCGCATATAGATCTTCATATATATATTCATATACATATCTTCCTATAAATATATATTAGTCCAAAAATCATCACATATGTAGATAAATATTTATTTATAAATAAATAGAACATATTTCATTACAAAAACATTTTCGCAAAATAAAATATTTGCATTTTCGTGTACACTTTCGAGGAGAATACGTCAAGGGCTTTGTGCAACATATTAGGGTTCTTGTTTTTTTTTTTTTTCTATTTGTCTTCTCTATTGACTTCTATGGGGAATACGTGAACGCATACCCGATTTGGCTGTTTGGATGACGTGGCTTAACACCCGGACAAAAGACGTTATTTTGCAACATGTAATAGCTGCGCAACCCCAAATGCGAAAAATACATAACACACGTGGTGTTTTCACAACTGCTTTGCTGCACGACTTGTAATCTTGCCCTATGAGGTTGATCACAATCTATCTTATTATTGGCAGTGTTCAATGTCAACATGATCGCAATCAGTTATTTTTTATTGTTTATTGGAAGCACTTGTTTAATTATCGATTCAGTGAAAAACGTCCCTCTACTTAATTTTTGTGTCATTTCATTGTTATCACACTGCAAAATCTGTATACTTAAAGGGACAGTAAATTAAAAATGAAACATTCATAATTCAGTTAGCGCATGCAATTTTAAAAAAACTTTCCAGTTTACTTCTATTAACAATTTTGATTTGTTCTCTTCGGTATCCTCAGGAGCGTGCACATGTCCATAGCCATTTGGCAAGTGATAGCATGAATGCTTAAAACAATGTTATACATAGCTGCAAACTCTTGCCATAAAGGCCTCTACTAAAAAAAAATTGTTGTGTATTTTGAAGCGGTTCACCTACAAATCCGCGTCCAAACGCCTAAACTCGCTGCATATTTTCTCACACATTCAAAGAAAATATGCGGCGTACAATTCAGACGTATGGATTTTCACTGCCGCGTCTAAAAATGTATACCGAGTTTGTACACAGGTAAGAACTGTTATTAATAAGGTTTTCGCTCACAAGTAACAATTAGCTCGCCACTCGTAATCTAGCTCTAAATAGGCAGCTTTTTCAAGTTTGTGCCTTTTGCAAAGTTGGTTATGCTTGAAATATTTGTGGTCTTACTTGGAAAACAGTTACAGCAAAAAAAAATGTGCAGCTTTTTTATTTTTGCACAATTTTGTGACTAACGCTGAAAACAAAATCAATACTGCAAAAGTAATTTACTTTAACTTTTCAAAGTAAGGCCAAAAATATTTCAAGCAACCGTAATTTCACCTTTTAGCAAAAAGTACTTATAGATTCTGTATTGGTTAAAGCACACCACCCTGTTCAGGTGTGTTCCTAGACAATGTAATTGAGTCTCTATTGGTTAAAGCACACCACCCTGCTCGGGTGTGTTCCTAGACAATGTAATTGAGTCTCTATTGGTTAAAGCACACCACCCTGCTCAGGTGTGTTCCTAGACAATGTAATTGAATCTCTATTGGTTAAAGCACACCACCCTGCTCAGGTGTGTTCCTAGACAATGTAATTTAATCTCTATTGGTTAAAGCACACCACCCTGCTCAGGTGTGTTCCTAGACAATGTCATTGAATCTCTATTGGTTAAAGCACACCACCCTGCTCAGGTGTGTTCCTAGACAATGTAATTTAATCTCTATTGGTTAAAGCACACCACCCTGCTCAGGTGTGTTCCTAGACAATGTATTTGAGTCTCTATTGTTTAAAGCACACCACCCTGCTCAGGTGTGTTCCTAGACAATGTATTTGAGTCTCTATTGGTTAAAGCACACCACCCTGCTCAGGTGTGTTCCTAGACAATGTAATTGAATCTCTATTGGTTAAAGCACACCAGCCTGATCAGGTGTGTTCCTAGACAATGTAATTGAATCTCTATTGGTTAAAGCACACCACCCTGCTCAGGTGTGTTCCTAGACAATGTATTTGAGTCTCTATTGGTTAAAGCACACCACCCTGTTCAGGTGTGTTTCTAGACAATGTCATTGAATCTCTATTGGTTAAAGTACACCACCCTGCTCAGGTGTGTTCCTAGACAATGTAATTGAATCTCTATTGGTTAAAGCACACCACCCTGCTCAGGTGTGTTCCTAGACAATGTAATTAATTCTCTATTGGTTAAAGCACACCAGCCTGCCACCCTGCTCAGGTGTGTTCCTAGACAATGTAATTGAATCTCTGTTGGTTAAAGCACACCAGCCTGCTCAGGTGTGTTCCTAGACAATGTATTTGAGTCTCTATTGGTTAAAGCACACCACCCTGCTCAGGTGTGTTCCTAGACAATGTAATTGAATCTCTATTGGTTAAAGCACACCACCCTGCTCAGGTGTGTTCCTAGACAATGTAATTGAGTCTCTATTGGTTAAAGCACACCACCCTGCTCAGGTGTGTTCCTAGACCATGTATTTGAGTCTCTATTGGTTAAAGCACACCACCCTGCTCAGGTGTGTTCCTAGACAATGTAATTGAGTCTCTATTGGTTAAAGCACACCACCCTGCTCAGGTGTGTTCCTAGACAATGTAATTTAATCTCTATTGGTTAAAGCACACCACCCTGCTCAGGTGTGTTCCTAGACAATGTATTTGAGTCTCTATTGGTTAAAGCACACCACCCTGCTCAGGTGTGTTCCTAGACAATGTATTTGAGTCTCTATTGGTTAAAGCACACCACCCTGCTCAGGTGTGTTCCTAGACAATGTAATTGAATCTCTATTGGTTAAAGCACACCAGCCTGCTCAGGTGTGTTCCTAGACAATGTAATTGAATCTCTATTGGTTAAAGCACACCACCCTGCTCAGGTGTGTTCCTAGACAATGTATTTGAATCTCTATTGGTTAAAGCACACCACCCTACTCAGGTGTGTTCCTAGACAATGTATTTGAGTCTCTATTGGTTAAAGCACACCACCCTGCTCAGGTGTGTTCCTAGACAAGGTAATTGAATCTCTATTGGTTAAAGCACACCACCCTGCTCAGGTGTGTTCCTAGACAATGTAATTGATTCTCTATTGGTTAAAGCACACCACCCTGCTCATTGATTTATATATAAAAAGCCAGGGAGTCTCATTCTGTGCAGTCTTGATTTGTGGCAAGTACTGCAGTGTTGGAATTCTATTTTGGTAAATATGAATCGAATGATACAACCCTGTAAGGCTTAGTTTTATAGTGTTAGGACCAGTCTATTTTGGGACACCTTGTAAGTGGTGACTGGCTGAGCAGAATATGGATCAAGTGAAAAGAGTCCAGCTATCCAATAGATAAAACAATAGTCTTTATTAAATCCGTTAAAAAATAAGGATACAGCAAACAGCAGATACTGAAGGTGTAGAGGGCGCAGCACTGAATGGCTTACATGTTTCGGATCAACTCCGTAGTCATAGCCTACAGTGATGTGCCACACACCTGTTAAAAAACCCTAAGAACAAGTGTGATTGGCAAAAAAAAAACCCCGCCCTCATACTTGGACCAATCAGAAATATTAAACAGCATTAATCACCTGTGAAAAAAACAGCACATACAATTACCAGAGCAAAATTGATTCTGTATACAGTGTATAAAAAGTTAAATACAGTATTGCATACAACTATGAACATTACTAGTTGCACTTTTTACACTTTATGTTACCATTACTGAACTGTAGGAAAATAAAAATAAATATAAAACCCACAAACATGTATTGGAACTGTATACGCTAAGAGGGACCTACAAATTGTAATCTGTTAAAGGACAATATCATTGTATACTTAGTGAAATACTTTAAACCACTGGGGATTAATAACTTACTAAAAAGCGTATTATGTGATAGCTGCTATTTTAAGGACAAATATTGCTAAATGCCTAATAAGTTACAGTGGAATTACCATAAAAAATAATGTACACTGTTTTCCACTCTTTCTGCTCAACATGTTCCTTTCACAGAGAAGAACTTTCCTGAAGCATATCAGTCTGATCCTGACTTCACAGTACAGTCCATCCCCGAAATACCAGGCAATCCCTCTCTGAACGAGAGAAACAGCAAAACCCCAGACGTACATGTCGGCCTAGTGTGGGCCTTGTCAGTGAGGTGCAGCCATATCCCTCTAGGCACACTGAGCAACGGGTCCATGTCTGGATTCCCGCATCACACTTAGGGAGACTTCTCTAAGTGTCATAATTTGCATAAATTAAAAGAGAGAAGCGCTCAACCTGGGAACGAACAATAACATAATAGCTTGCTCTATGGCTAGTTACCACCCAAGAAGCAGCCTCTTTTTGCTCAACATGTGCCTTTCACAGAGAAGAACTTTCCTGAAGCATATCAGTCTGATCCTGACTTAACAGTACAGTCCAGTCCAGTCCCGAAATATCAGGCAATCCCTCTCTGAACGAGAGAAACAGCAAAACCCCAGACATACGTTTCGGCCTAGTGTGGTCCTCGTCAGTGAGCTGCAGCCATATTCCTCTAGGCACACTGAGCAATGGGTCCACGTCTGGATTCCCGCATGACACTTAGGGTGACTTCCCTAAGTGTCATAATTTGCATAAATAAAAAGAGAGAAGTGCTCAACCTGGGAAGAAACAATAACATAATAGCTTGTTCTATGGCTAGTTACCACCCAAGAAGAAGCCTCTTTTTGCTCAACATGTGCCTTTCACAGAGAATAACTTTCCTGAAGCATATCAGTCTGATCCTGACTTAACAGTACAGTCCAGTCCCAAAATACCAGGCAATCCCTCTCTGAACGAGAGAAACAGCAAAACCCCAGATGTACGTTTCTGCCTAGTGTGGGCCTCGTCAGTGAGGCGGAGACTGACCCGCTTCCAAATAAGCTTTGTGAATCAGAAGTTTTAACCAAGAGGCTAAAGAAATAGCAGAAGCTTTCTGACCCTTCCGTGAACCAGTAAAAATGACAAATAAACTAGAAGTCTTTCTGAAATCTTTAGTGGCAACAACATAATATGTCAAAGCTCTGACAACATCTAAAGAATGTAAAGATTTTTCTGCATAATTTCTAGGATTAGGACACAAAGAATTTTCCCTGTTAATGTTGTTATAATTAACAACCTTTGGCAAGAATGTTAAAGTAGTCCGCAAAACTGCTTTGTCTTAATGAAAAAAACAGGTATTGTGTTTCACAAGAAAGGGCGGATAATTCTGAAACTCTTCTAGCAGAAGAGATAGCTAAAAGAAACAGAACTTTCCAAGAGGTTGTTTAATGTCTAAAGAATGCATAGGCTCAAAAGAAACCTGTAAAGACTATAATACTAGATTGAGACTCCATGGAGGAAAGATAGATTTAATTACAGGTTTTATTTTAGATAAGGCCTGAACAAAACAATGAATGTCTGGAAGATGAGCAATCTTTCGGTGAAACATGACAGAAATCTGTCCTTTCATGTACTGGCAGATACGTCCTTAAACCATCTTGAAGAAACTGAAGAATTCTAGGAATTCTAAATGTATGCCGAGAAAAATTATGAGTGGAACACCAAGAGATATAAGTTTTCCAAACTTTATAATACATTTTCCTGGAAACAGGTTTTCTTGCTTGTATCATAGTATTATGTGACTGAGAACTAGGCGTTTAATCTCCACGCCATTAAGTTCAGATATTTTAGGGGGGGCGGAGCCAACTGCCGAAGCAGCTAGAAGCAATATACAGGAGCTCCTGTCTATAATTTTGTTTATTGGGGTTTTCTAGCTGAAATATCTGGTATATTTTTTATTCACCACCAAGATCCCTGACTAAGGACACACACTGTAGACTTGGAAGCCCCAAAACTAAACCTCAAAGTTTTTAACTCGGCAGTTTCAGTATACTGGCCGAGAGGCAGCCAAAACCAGCATGGAGGACACTAATTTTATTGAAATGGACTCTCTCCTGCTCTCACCCCTACCGACAATGAGTGCAGGGTCACCTGAAGACAGGCTTTGCGATATGGTGAGAGATCACCTATCAGGTCTACGGAATTTACTCGTTCAGTGGTCAGAAAATTACAATATGCGACATCCTTCTCAAGATGGCGTGGGGTCGCGGATGGAGGATTTTACCCTCATGGAACAAGGTACTGTGATTGCTGGCAATGAGACCTGGAAGGAAGGCGCCAAGAATGCTAACAGCGCTAGCACACTGAACACATATGTATTAAGAGAGTACTGGCAGCCTAGACAGACTTACTATTTGAAAATTACACCACCGGACGCCACAACAGCTCCTAGCTTCACTTTCCAACAAGACAGAGTGAAACTAGATGGAGACACCGAGACCGCATCTAAGGGAATCATTAACCCTATCTACCTCCCTGGGGCGGCAGCGATGACTGAGAAGAGTACAGCAGCGGTCCGGAGAGATTGTACCCGGGCTAGGGGGTGGCTTTACTACCAAGAGGCGAAGTCATTCTATCCCGGTACTTTTGTAGAGCCACGCGACACTGGCAGGCTTCCTCCACCCGTGTATGCTTACAAATTACTATTAGAAGCCGCGGTTCCCCTGTACTGGAGAGTACAGCAGCAAATGATGACTATCGACGGAGAACTTATCCATGTGCGGCCAGACCCTACAATGTTGGTTTGTCAGAAATCTCAGAAAGGAGTGGGTTAGCGTCCATAACTGGGAGACTTTATGGGCAGCTGGGCTTTTTACCAGCTGATATAGCTTTGGCTCCTGTAGTTTTAAAATGTGTTTTCCGCATTGGTTATAGTTATTATCTCTTTAGATAACACTTATATCGTTATGTTCAGTCTCACAAAATAATATCTGCATATCTCCCTACATGTATTTGTTTTCAAATAGTCCATTACATATTTCTAAGTATATTTTAAAGCTCAACCTACAAGTTATATTATTTACAGCAATATTTACTGTTTGACAAGGGTGTTAGGACAATCTATACATAATATAGTTGTGTATTAATAACAATTTCTCTAAGTATTGTTAAATATTTCAGTTTTTGTCCATGTTCTTTATAATCTTAAGCCTTTTTTAAAATTGCTCCAATACTAATTGCTCTACAGTATTACCACATATTGTCTGGGTTCTTACATGATAGCTGTGAACTGCTCCTACTTATCTAACATGCTAAGTTGATCCCTAGACCACACTCTCTTAGATTTAGTAATACTAGATGTTTCAGAATTTATAGAAGCCAATGGTACTTATAAATTTATTCATGCAGATAGAGCTATTTAACTGTGTTAATTACGACGCTTGTTATTGTACTGATTGCTCCAATATAATATATATGTGTTTAGGCATAGGAGTATCTACCTATGTGTATATCTTGCTCCCTGTTATACTGTGACAGATAAACACCAGACTATATACCCCTGCCTATATTTACCAATACTACCTTACATGTTTTAAGTAAGAACCACTAGAGTATTTTTCACCTGCAGTTTGATTCTTTTATTTAGAGGCATACACATATGCCAGCCCTATATATTTGCTATATATCACTTGCTAATTCATCACTGAATAGATTTAGAGGCCAAGTACTGTTCATGGATCTGTTTACGATGTGGGAGCTGCTTGATTGATTTGTTATTCATCAGACATGTTCTGAGACCGATACTCATATATCACATACAATTAGCCAAAAGAGGACATTATGACCCTAAAAACCTATGCCTATAGGAGTAGCTACCACTCTTACTATACAAGAATTTCAGGTAAATGTTGCCTGCGGCCGGGGCAGCATACCATATCATTTAGGAGGTAGGTAGTTTAACGGATAGTTTTTCTGATTTAGAGAGACAGACCACTGAAATAAGCTGGCAGTTACCTGTTTACTATATTTTTATCTAAGTAACAGTTAAGTAAAGTTAGAGCATAGTATGTGCTGACTATGGTTAGGAGTTCCTTGTTCAGCTACTCTGTTTAGTTCAGTTTGAAGGCTATAGTCACATCGAGCATGAACAATTTACAGGCATTGTATATCATAGTCTTGTGGGGTAGCCCACCAACATATACTAGCCTCTTATGTTAGACAGGCTATGGCAGAACATAGTAGGCATGCATCTTTATATACCTGAGCTCTTCCTTAACAGGGGAACTCAATATTTTCCATGCCACATGTGATATATTTTAGGACTATATATCTAGGATATAGACAGGGAACATACTAAGTTACTTCTATCTGCTGTAGAGTCCCTACCCTTACAATTCCACTTGACTAATCTTGCTCCATAAGTAGTTTGGCTCCGTATTCCCCACTAAGGGTTCTCCCTTAGTATATGTTTACTAATGTAAACTAAGGAACACAGATCCCCTCGCATTTTCCCATTCTTTATTATATATTTGATACAATTCAGCGGCCCATATAATCCCCCTCCCTATATAAGAAAAAATGAGGAAGATACAGGTTGTTAGTGCCAGTAAGATGTAATATTGGTTTAGATTAAGATGGTGTTGCTATAGAAATATTACACAATATCACTTTTTATATGTTTTGAAATTATGCTTTATCTGGATGGGTTTTATGTAACACTACATTTTATACACCAATTTGAAATGATATGTACTGACTCACAAGAGCTGTTTTGAAAGTAACCTGTTTATATTGTACTGTATACTGTGATGTTTATTTTGAATTTCCTCAATAAAAAAATAATAATAAAAAAAAAAAAATAAGTTCAGATATTTTAAGTATGGAAGAAAGAAGGGACATTGAGACAGAAGGTCTGGTCTTAGAGGAAGATGCCATGGCGGGTAGCTGGACATCCGAACTAGATCTGCATACCAGATCCTGAAAGGCCATGCAGGGGCTATTAGATGATTGTTCCATCTTGATCTTTGAAATCACTCTGGGTAGTAGAACTAGAGGAGGAAATACTGTATATAAGCATATTGGAATGACCAAGGGACTGCTAGAGCATCTGTCATTACTGCTTCAGGATCCCTTGGCCTTGCAAGGTATCTTAGAAGTTTCCTGTTTAGACGAGAGGCCATAAGATCTATTTGTGGAAGACCCCAGATCTGAACAATTTGTAAGAATACATCCTGATAGAGAGACCATTAACCCGGGTGAAGTTACTGACGGCTGAGATAATCTGCCTCCCAGTTGTCCACACCTGGAATGTGAATCGCAGTGATGAGACAGAAATTGGTTTCCGTCCAGGAAAGTATCCTGGATACTTCTTTCATCGTAGCTTCGAGTTCCCCCTTGATAATTGACATATGCCACTGTTGCAATATTGTCTGTTTGAAAACAAAGGTAAGGTCATTGATTGGAAAAAATGGAGGGGCAATCTGGTGTTCTATGGCCGTTACATAGATGATTTGATTTTTATTTTTGATGGTTCAGAATTGGAAGCACTAGAATTTGTCTCACATTTGAATCATAATAATATGGGTATAAGTTTTTCACACAATTTACAAAAGGATCAGATAGAATTTTTAGATGTCATACTTGCCTGGGACCCTTGGGGCAATATATCAACGTCTACCTACTTTAAAAAGGTAGACTGCAACAATTTCCTACATTTCTCCAGCAACCATTTAACAAAATGGAAGACCAATATTCCATTCAGTCAGTTTTGTCGATTACGTAGGAATTGTAGCACACTAGAACAATATAACCAGCAAGCTCCTATTATAACATCTAGATTTATAGAGAAGGGGTACCCTCCTGAACTTATTAACAAGGGTTCCCAGAGAGCCAGGGATCTAAATAGAGAACAACTATTATTATCAGCTTCTAATTCAGATAAACATGAGAACAAAGAAGAGGTAAATTTCAACAAACAACCACTCTTTATTACACAATACAACTCCAATCATAAAAACATCAATAAAGTTCTAAAGAAACACTGGCCCATCTTATTAAAAGATCCGATTTTGAACAAAACGCTCCCTTTACAACCAAAATTGGTTTTTAAAAGAGCACCCTCCTACAAACAAAAACAAGCCCCAAGTAAGGTGGTCATGACAAAAAGAAAGGTAGCCAACACATCAAAATTAGGAGAAAAGATAGGAAACCACATCTTCAGTAAAAATGGAATATATAAATGTGGAAATAGATTGTGCCACATGTGCAAATATATTACCCATGGAACAACCAGTATAGTGTCATATAGTAATGGGGAAAAATTCACTATTAAAAGTAAAATGACTTGTGATTCCAGCTACGTCATATATGCACTTTCCTGCAAATGTGGCATACAGTACATAGGCAGGACCTGTAGGAAGGTCCGTATTAAATGGAGCGAACATCTGAGGAACATTAAAGTGAAATCATCCAAACACAGTGTATCCAGACACACCTGTCAACAGTACATATCTGGAAAATGTTCATTCAAAATCATTCCAATAGAAAACATCCCGAAAAGTAATTTGTATAATAGGTTTACTAAACTCAGACAAAGGGAAACCTATTGGATTTTTAAATTCAATAGTCTGTTTCCCACAGGCCTTAATGAGGTTATAGACTCAGCTGTATTTACATGATGTTATCAGTTGTTCTATTTAATATTGGGTTAAATCTTGGGATGATTCCCAATTTCATATTTGACTTTATTCTCTTTTTCTTTTCTTTTATAATTTTTTGATAAAGGGTCATGTACTGATGTTTATGGTCATTTTTAGTCATTATGTACACCAGACTTTCACCCCCCACTTGTTGCTTAATCCCATATAACAGTGAGGTTTATAAATGTATATCAACCACCCCCAACACCATTTTTATACCATTGATCGGAACGATCATCATAATTATATCTCATAAGGTTATTTTAGGCCACTCACTTATTCAACATAGGTATTAGGTCACCCATTTATAGTTTCCCCCTCACATTGGCCTAGATTTAGAGTTTGGCGTTAGCCGTGAAAACCAGCGTTAGAGGCTCCTAACGCTGGTTTTAGGCTGCCGGTATTTGGAGTCACTCAAAATAGGGTCTAACGCTCACTTTTCAGCCGCGACTTTTCCATACGCAGATCCCCTTACGTCAATTGCGTATCCTATCTTTTCAATGGGATCTTTCTAACTCCGGTATTTAGAGTTGTGTCTGAAGTGAGCGTTAGACATCTAACGACAAAACTCCAGCCGCAGGAAAAAAGTCAGTAGTTAAGAGCTTTCTGGGCTAACGCCGGTTTATAAAGCTCTTAACTACTGTACTCTAAAGTACACTAACACCCATAAACTACCTATGTACCCCTAAACCGAGGTCCCCCCACATCGACGACACTCGAATAAATTTTTTTAACCCCTAATCTGCAGACCGCCACCTACGTTATCCTTATGTACCCCTAATCTGCTGCCCCTAACACCGCCGACCCCTATATTATATTTATTAACCCCTAATCTGCCCCCCACAACGTCGCCTCCACCTGCCTACACTTATTAACCCCTAATCTGCCGACCGCAAAGCGCCGCCACCTACGTTATCCTTATGTACCCCTAATCTGCTGCCCCTAACACCGCCGACCCCTATATTATATTTATTAACCCCTAATCTGCCCCCACAACGTCGCCTCCACCTGCCTACACTTATTAACCCCTAATCTGCCGAGCGGACCTGAGCGCTACTATAATAAAGTTATTAACCCCTAATCCGCCTCACTAACCCTATAATAAATAGTATTAACCCCTAATATGCCCTCCCTAACATCGCCGACACCTAACTTCAATTATTAACCCCTAATCTGCCGACCGGAGCTCACCGCTATTCTAATAAATGGATTAACCCCTAAAGCTAAGTCTAACCCTAACACTAACACCCCCCTAAGTTAAATATAATTTAAATCTAACGAAATTAATTAACTCTTATTAAATAAATTATTCCTATTTAAAGCTAAATACTTACCTGTAAAATAAATCCTAATATAGCTACAATATAAATTATAATTATATTGTAGCTATTTTAGGATTAATATTTATTTTACAGGTAACTTTGTATTTATTTTAACCAGGTACAATAGCTATTAAATAGTTAAGAACTATTTAATAGCTAAAATAGTTAAAATAATTACAAATTTACCTGTAAAATAAATCCTAACCTAAGTTACAATTAAAACTAACACTATACTATCAATAAATTAATTAAATAAAATACCTACAATTACCTACAATTAACCTAACACTACACTATCAATAAATTAATTAAATAAACTACCTACAATTAACCTAACACTACACTATCAATAAATTAATTAAATACAATTCCTACAAATAAATACAAATAAATAAACTTGCTAAAGTACAAAAAATAAAAAAGAACTAAGTTACAAAAAATAAAAAAATATCTACAAACATAAGAAAAATATTACAATTTTAAACTAATTACACCTACTCTAAGCCCCCTAATAAAACAACAAAGCCCCCCAAAATAAAAAATGCCCTACCCTATTCTAAATTACTAAAGTTAAAAGCTCTTTTACCTTACCAGCCCTGAACAGGGCCCTTTGCGGGGCATGCCCCAAGAAGTTCAGCTCTTTTGCCTGTAAAAAAAAACCATACAATACCCCCCCCCAACATTACAACCCACCACCCACATACCCCTAATCTAACCCAAACCCCCCTTAAATAAACCTAACACTAAGCCCCTGAAGATCATCCTACCTTGTCTTCACCTCACCAGGTATCACCGATCCGTCCTGGCTCCAAAATCTTCATCCAACCCAAGCGGGGGTTGGCGATCCATCATCCGGTGCCTGAAGAGGTCCAGAAGAGGCTCCAAAGTCTTCATCCTATCCGGGAAGAAGAGGCGATCCGGACCGGCAACCATCTTGATCCAAGCGGCATCTTCTATCTTCATCCGATGACGACCGGCTCCATCCTGAAGACCTCCACCGCGGACCCATCTTCTTCCAGCGACGTCCAACTGCAGAATGACGGTTCCTTTAAGGGACGTCATCCAAGATGGCGTCCCTTGACTTCCGATTGGCTGATAGGATTCTATCAGCCAATCGGAATTAAGGTAGGAATATTCTGATTGACTGATGGAATCAGCCAATCAGAATCAAGTTCAATCCGATTGGCTGATCCAATCAGCCAATCAGATTGAGCTCGCATTCTATTGGCTGTTCCGATCAGCCAATAGAATGCGAGCACAATCTGATTGGCTGATTGGATCAGCCAATCGGATTGAACTTGATTCTGATTGGCTGATTCCATCAGCCAATCAGAATATTCCTACCTTAATTCCGATTGGCTGATAGAATCCTATCAGCCAATCGGAATTCGAGGGACGCCATCTTGGATGACGTCCCTTAAAGGAACCGTCATTCTGCAGTTGGACGTCGCCGGAAGAAGATGGGTCCGCGGTGGAGGTCTTCAGGATGGAGCCGGTCGTCATCGGATGAAGATAGAAGATGCCGCTTGGATCAAGATGGTTGCCGGTCCGGATCGCCTCTTCTTCCCGGATAGGATGAAGACTTTGGAGCCTCTTCTGGACCTCTTCAGGCACCGGATGATGGATCGCCAACCCCCGCTTGGGTTGGATGAAGATTTTGGAGCCAGGACGGATTGGTGATACCTGGTGAGGTGAAGACAATGATCTTCAGGGGCTTAGTGTTAGGTTTATTTAAGGGGGGGTTGGGTTAGATTAGGGGTATGTGGGTGGTGGGTTGTAATGTTGGGGGGGGGTATTGTATGTTTTTTTTTTACAGGCAAAAGAGCTGAACTTCTTGGGGCATGCCCCGCAAAGGGCCCTGTTCAGGGCTGGTAAGGTAAAAGAGCTTTTAACTTTAGTAATTTAGAATAGGGTAGGGCATTTTTTATTTTGGGGGGCTTTGTTGTTTTATTAGGGGGCTTAGAGTAGGTGTAATTAGTTTAAAATTGTTGTAATATTTTTCTTATGTTTGTAGATATTTTTTTATTTTTTGTAACTTAGTTCTTTTTTATTTTTTGTACTTTAGCAAGTTTATTTATTTGTAGGAATTGTATTTAATTAATTTATTGATAGTGTAGTGTTAGGTTAATTGTAGGTAGTTTATTTAATTAATTTATTGATAGTGTAGTGTTAGGTTAATTGTAGGTAATTGTAGGTATTTTATTTAATTAATTTATTGATAGTATAGTGTTAGTTTTAATTGTAACTTAGGTTAGGATTTATTTTACAGGTAAATTTGTAATTATTTTAACTATTTTAGCTATTAAATAGTTCTTAACTATTTAATAGCTATTGTACCTGGTTAAAATAAATACAAAGTTACCTGTAAAATAAATATTAATCCTAAAATAGCTACAATATAATTATAATTTATATTGTAGCTATATTAGGCCTAGATTTAGAGTTTGGCGGTAGCCGTGAAAACCAGCGTTAGAGGCTCCTAACGCTGGTTTTAGGCTACCGCCGGTATTTGGAGTCAGTCAGGAAAGGGTCTAACGCTCACTTTCCATCCGCGACTTTTCCATACCGCAGATCCCCTTACGTCAATTGCGTATCCTATCTTTTCAATGGGATCTTCCTAACTCCGGTATTTAGAGTCGTTTCTGAAGTGAGCGTTAGAGCTCTAACGACAAAACTCCAGCCGCAGAAAAAAAGCAGGAGTTAAGAGCTTTCTGGGCTAACGCCGGTTCATAAAGCTCTTAACTACTGTACCCTAAAGTACACTAACACCCATAAACTACCTATGTACCCCTAAACTGAGGTCCCCCACATCGCCGCAACTCGATTAAATGTTTGTAACCCCTAATCTGCCGACCGCCACCTACGTTATACTTATGTACCCCTAATCTGCTGCCCCTAACCCCGCCGACCCCTGTATTATATTTATTAACCCCTAACCTGCCCCCCACAACGTCGCCGCCAGCTACTTACAATAATTAACCCCTAATCTGCCGACCGCAAAGCGCCGCCACCTACGTTATCCTTATATACCCCTAATCTGCTGCCCCTAACACTGCCGACCCCTATATTATATTTATTAACCCCTAATCTGCCCCCCTCAACGTCGCCGACACCTGCCTACACTTATTAACCCCTAATCTGCCGAGCGGACCTGAGCGCTACTATAATAAAGTTATTAACCCCTAATCCGCCTCACTAACCCTATCATAAATAGTATTAACCCCTAAACTGCCCTCCCTAACATCGCCGACACCTAACTTCAATTATTAACCCCTAATCTGACGACGGGAGCTCACCGCTACTATAATAAATGGATTAACCCCTAAAGCTAAATCTAACCCTAACACTAACACCCCCCTAAGTTAAATATAATTTAAATCTAACGAAATTAATTAACTCTTATTAAATAAATTATTCCTATTTAAAGCTAAATACTTACCTGTAAAATACATCCTAATATAGCTACAATATAAATTATAATTATATTATAGCTATTTTAGGATTAATATTTATTTTACAGGCAACATTGTAATTATTTTAACCAGGTACAATAGCTATTAAATAGTTAAGAACTATTTAATAGTTACCTAGTTAAAATAATAACAAAATTACCTGTAAAATAAATCCTAACCTAAGTTATAATTAAACCTAACACTACCCTATCAATAAATTAATTAAATAAAATACCTACAATTACCTACAATAAAACCTAACACTACACTATCAATAAATAAATTAAATACAATTCCTACAAATAACTACAATTACATAAACTAACTAAAGTACAAAAAATAAAAAAGAACTAAGTTACAAAAAATAAAAAAATATTTACAAACATAAGAAAAATATTACAACAATTTTAAACTAATTACGCCTACTCTAAGCCCCCTAATAAAATAACAAAGACCCCCAAAATAAAAAAATGCCCTACCCTATTCTAAATTAATAAAGTTAAAAGCTCTTTTACCTTACCAGCCCTGAACAGGGCCCTTTGCGGGGCATGCCCCAAGAAAATCAGCTCTTTTGCCTGGAAAAAAAAACATACAATACCCCCCCCCAACATTACAACCCACCACCCACATACCCCTAATCTAACCCAAACCCCCCTTAAATAAACCTAACACTAAGCCCCTGAAGATCTTCCTACCTTGTCTTCACCTCAACAGGTATCACCGATCCGTCCTGGCATCCGGTGCTGAAGAGGTCCAGAAGAGGCTCCAAAGTCTTCCTCCTATCCGGCAAGAAGAGGACATCCGGACCGGCAAACATCTTCATCCAAGCGGCATCTTCGATCTTCTTCCATCGGGTGCGGAGCGGGTCCATGTTGAAGCAGCCGACGCGGATCCATCCTCTTCTTTCGGCGTCTCCCGACGAATGACGGTTCCTTTAAGGGACGTCATCCAAGATGGCGTCCCTCGAATTCCGATTGGCTGATAGAATCCTATCAGCCAATCGGAATTCGAGGGACGCCATCTTGGATGACGTCCCTTAAAGGAACCGTTATTCGTCGGGAGACGCCGAAAGAAGAGGATGGATCCGCGTCGGCTGCTTCAACATGGACCTGCTCCGCACCGGATGGAAGAAGATCGAAGATGCCGCTTGGATGAAGATGTTTGCCAGTCCGGATGTCCTCTTCTTGCCGGATAGGAGGAAGACTTTGGAGCCTCTTCTGGACCTCTTCAGCACCGGATGCCAGGACGGATTGGTGATACCTGTTGAGGTGAAGACAAGGTAGGAAGATCTTCAGGGGCTTAGTGTTAGGTTTATTTAAGGGGGGTTTGGGTTAGATTAGGGGTATGTGGGTGGTGGGTTGTAATGTTGGGGGGGGGTATTGTATGTTTTTTTTTCCAGGCAAAAGAGCTGATTTTCTTGGGGCATGCCCCGCAAAGGGCCCTGTTCAGGGCTGGTAAGGTAAAAGAGCTTTTAACTTTATTAATTTAGAATAGGGTAGGGCATTTTTTTTATTTTGGGGGTCTTTGTTATTTTATTAGGGGGCTTAGAGTAGGTGTAATTAGTTTAAAATTGTTGTAATATTTTTCTTATGTTTGTAAATATTTTTTTATTTTTTGTAACTTAGTTCTTTTTTATTTTTTGTACTTTAGTTAGTTTATGTAATTGTAGTTATTTGTAGGAATTGTATTTAATTTATTTATTGATAGTGTAGTGTTAGGTTTTATTGTAGGTAATTGTAGGTATTTTATTTAATTAATTTATTGATAGGGTAGTGTTAGGTTTAATTATAACTTAGGTTAGGATTTATTTTACAGGTAATTTTGTTATTATTTTAACTAGGTAACTATTAAATAGTTCTTAACTATTTAATAGCTATTGTACCTGGTTAAAATAATTACAAAGTTGCCTGTAAAATAAATATTAATCCTAAAATAGCTATAATATAATTATAATTTATATTGTAGCTATATTAGGATGTATTTTACAGGTAAGTATTTAGCTTTAAACAGGAATAATTTATTTAATAAGAGTTAATTAATTTTGTTAGATTTAAATTATATTTAACTTAGGGGGGTGTTAGTGTTAGGGTTAGACTTAGCTTTAGGGGTTAATCCATTTATTATAGTAGCGGTGAGCTCCGGTCGTCAGATTAGGGGTTAATAATTGAAGTTAGGTGTCGGCGATGTTAGGGAGGGCAGATTAGGGGTTAATACTATTTATGATAGGGTTAGTGAGGCGGATTAGGGGTTAATAACTTTATTATAGTAGCGCTCAGGTCCGGTCGGCAGATTAGGGGTTAATAAGTGTAGGCAGGTGTCGGCGACGTTGAGGGGGCAGATTAGGGGTTAATAAATATAATATAGGGGTCGGCGGTGTTAGGGGCAGCAGATTAGGGGTACATAGGGATAATGTAAATTGCGGCGGTTTACGGAGCGGCAGATTAGGGGTTAATAATATAATGCAGGTGTCAGCGATAGCGGGGGGCGGCAGAATAGGGGTTAATAAGTGTAAGGTTAGGGGTGTTTAGACTCGGGGTACATGTTAGAGTGTTAGGTGCAGACGTAGGAAGTGTTTCCCCATAGGAAACAATGGGGCTGCGTTAGGAGCTGAACGCTGCTTTTTTGCAGGTGTTAGGTTTTTTTTCAGCTCAAACAGACCCATTGTTTCCTATGGGAGAATCGTGCACGAGCACGTTTTTGAGGCTGGCCGCGTCCGTAAGCAACTCTGGTATCGAGAGTTGCATTTGCGGTAAAAATGCTCTACGCTCCTTTTTTGGAGCCTAACGCAGCATTTTTTTGGACTCTCGATACCAGAGTTAAGTTTATGGTGCGGCCAGAAAAAAGCCTGCATAGCGTTAACAACCCATCTACCGCCAAACTCCAAATCTAGGCCTCAGGGTTTATTTTACAGGTAAGTATTTAGCTTTAAATAGGAATAATTTATTTAATAAGAGTTAATTTATTTCGTTAGATTTAAATTATATTTAACTTAGGGGGGTGTTAGTGTTAGGGTTAGATTTAGCTTTAGGGGTTAATCCATTTATTAGAATAGCGGTGAGCTCCGGTCGGCAGATTAGGGGTTAATAATTGAAGTTAGGTGTCAGCGATGTTCGGGAGGGCAGATTAGGGGTTAATACTATTTAATATAGGGTTAGTGAGGCGGATTAGGGGTTAATAACTTTATTATAGTAGCGCTCAGGTCCGCTCGGCAGATTAGGGGTTAATTATTGTAGGTAGGTGGAGGCGACATTATGGGGGGCAGATTAGGGGTTAATAAATATAATATAGGGGTCGGCGATGTTAGGGAACCAGATTAGGGGTACATAGGGATAATGTAAGTAGCGGCGGTTTACGGAGCGGCAGATTAGGGGTTAAAAATAATATGCAGGTGTCAGCGATAGCGGGGGCGGCAGATTAGGGGTTAATAAGTGTAAGGTTAGGGGTGTTTAGACTCGGGGTACATGTTAGAGTGTTAAGTGCAGACGTAGGAAGGGTTACCGCATAGCAAACAATGGGGCTGCGTTGGAAGCTGAACGCGGCTTTTTTGCAGGTGTTAGGTTTTTTTTCAGCTCAAACAGCCCCATTGTTTCCTATGGGAGAATCGTGCACGAGCACGTTTTTGAGGCTGGCCGCGTCCGTAAGCAACTCTGGTATCGAGAGTTGAAGCTGCGTTAAAAATGCTCTACGCTCCTTTTTTGGAGCCTAACGCAGCCTTTATGTGGACTCTCGATACCAGAGTTATTTTTATGGTGCGGCCAGAAAAAAGCCGGCGTTAGTTTTTCGGGTCGTTACCGACAAAACTCCAAATCTAGGCCACATTGTGATGAAAAAATCAACACTTATCAATTTGATATCCTATCATTATAAATATAAATGCACGTTTAGAATAGTAGATATCCCTTTATCAGCATTAGATTTACTATCATCACCAGCACTTATGTATTCACTATACATTTATGACATGGTTAGTCTCACCACACAACACCTTAATAATATATATATATATTTTTTGGTTATATGCTTCTTCATTTCCACTTATAATCATTTCTACCACTTGATGACATGGACATTGATAGGGTTCAACATACACAGATATCACCTCGTAGATCGAGTTATTTGGATATTACATGCACATTGCATTAATACATGCAATGTGCTCGGTGCATTTATGAATATATCAATTATTGATATATTGCCATAAGTATTGCATTGTGGATCATCCACATAAGAAATAATATAACGCTCAAGGGTGTATACACGAGTCGGATTCACAAAAATACACACATAGTGACCATTAGTATTATTATCCGATTATATGTCAGTTTTTATTTGATATAATTTCCGCTCACATTTGCTTCATGACAAGCATTGTACTATTTATCCCCCACATAGAAATAACATACCGCTTAAAGATGAGTTTACGTGTTAGATCCACAATCTATACACTTAGTTACTGTCATTTACTGTTATTGTCTGGATATTTGTCAGTTTAACATGGTTTCCGCGAATTTTCAGGGCTGGCCAATCAGATGGCGGACTACACACACTGTACTAACCAATCTTTTTCGTGGGTGTGTTTTGCATAGACTGGTGAATTGCCATTTCTATATGCTAACGCCCACATCACACCCGCCTAAGCAGACGACGAATGATGCCACTTCAATGCTTATCACACCCACGAACTTAATATTCAGGAATGATGGGATATGTAGTCCATATACCATTAGAACTCTAACCAATTGGATTCAGTATGTGACACAAGCCTCCCAATTTTTGGTTACGATTGGCTAGTAAGATCTTAGTGACGTAGTTTGTTTACATAGGCACAGTCGCCAACTTTTACACGATCGGTAAAAGGTTACATTTAGAAAATCGCAAGATCAGCTATTTATAGAATATTTCCCTTAGGGAAATAGGAACATAGTCACAATTGTATACTTAATCGATAACAACAATTAATTATTGCAACAAGTGGGTGTGGGGGGGAAAGGAAGGGTCCTATTGTTTATGTGAAGGAAGGGGAGTGTTCATTGTAAACATGTGGTTACTGAGCCCTATTTAAGGGGAACTAAGACACAGTTAGAGTATACAAGCCTGAGGAAACGGGGTTACCCCCGAGAAACGCTTCGCTTTCTATCTCTATATGCTATAGGAGATTTGATTTTAACACACCCAGCTGTAATGTGTTACATTGCTGGCAATTTTATTTTGTACAATAAATGCTAGTTTTACTATTTACCAAGACTGGTGTGTTTATCAATCTCCCTTCAAGTAACCCAAGGGCTGTTTAGCCTTTCTCCCCTGTTCTAAATTCGTAGGAAGCTATCCAGGCAAGGGTTGCCGTTCAGGAGATCCACTGTTACAAGATATCACGACGGGGATTCCTTTACACAGCCAGCTGGTTTGCTGATTGAATACCAGCCCGCTTCTAATAGGCACAAGAGAGTGCCTTCACGTTTGTGAGTACCCTGCATCTTGTTCTGTTTGGTTTTTGTGGTATCCGTTGACCTACACATGTGGCGCCTCTGTTTATGTTTTGATTACAGTTTTCCATCTCAGAAGGTCATTGATTGGAATCTTTGTTTCCTGACTATTCCAAACTCCTTGTGCAGTCAGGTCGCCCCATACTGCTCCCCAACCCGTAAGACCACATTTTCTGAAATTTTTTTAATCTACCCCTACCAGAAGAACTGAATTGGGGGCCGCACTGTCATGCTGTTTTTTGGACAGGATTAGTTTTCTTGAATTGTTTAGATTTATTCCAACTGGAAGAAGGTCTCCAGATAGAGCCAGGTGCTTTTGGAGAGGGGGGAGGCTTCTGATCTTTGTTACGAAAAGAACAAAAACGATTTGGAGCCTTGAACTACCCTTTAGATCTATAATCCTGAGGAAAAAAAACTGATTTACCTCCAGTAATGGAAGAAATGATAGAATCCAATTGGGAACCAAATAGATTCTTACCCTGGAAAGAAAGGCATAGTAATCTCATCTTGGAAACCATATCAGCATTCCACGTTTTAAGCCATAAAGCTCTTCTAGAAAGAACAGCTAAAGAAATAGTTTTAATGTTAATCTTGACAATGTCAAATACGGCATCACATATAAAAGGATTTGCTTCTTGTAGTAAATGTATCACATTACAGCATTCAGGGTCTCAAAGAAATTGCTGAGCAAGATTTGAAAGCCAAAAAGTAGAACCTGCTGCTACATCAGCAATAGATATGGCTGGCCTAAGAACATAGCCACTATGTAAATAAGCCCTTCTCAAAAAAGATTTAAGTTCTCTATCTAAAGGATCTTTGAAAGACGTACTATCTTCTAACAGAATTGTAGTACGTTTAGCTAGAGAAGAAATAGCCCCATCTACCTTAGGGATAGTTTCCCATAGTTCTAGATTAGCAACAGGTAAAGGATAAAAAATGTTAAACCTAGAAGAAGGATTAAAAGAAGCACCAGGTTTAGACCATTCTTTAGAGATAATATTAGAGATTGCATTAGGAACAGGAAATATCTCTGGAATAACAATGTTAGACTTAAAAAAAAAAAGAATTTAACTTGTTAGAAGGAACATCCTCAGAAGGTTTAACTTCTTCAATACCTAAAGTGACTAAAATTTCTTTTAAAATAGAACGAATATGCTCATTTTTAAATAGAAAGGAAGATTGATCTGGTTCTGTATCAGATGAAGGAGCCTCAGAATCAGATGAAGTATCATCATGAGAAGATACTTCAGTATTAGTCTGATTAGTACAGATTTTACTAGATGAAGGTAACACATATGCTGATCTCTTACGCTTATTTGAAGGTGGAAATTCAGTCAGGGCCTTCTCAGTTGAAGCAGCAATACATTTCTTCATTGCTGGAAGTACACCATCTACATCCATCTGTGAATTTGAAACAGAAGGAGCATTTTAAACCATAGGAACATTGGTAGGTTGTGATAAAAACAATGTACATGAGTCACATAAATTTGCTGAAGATGGCACTTCAGAAGTTTTGCAAAAAGTACACTTAGCTTTAGTAGAAAGGTGTTCAACAGACTTAGGTCCTATGGTAATTTCAGGGACAGAATTAGGTTGTTTCATTATGGCAGAGAAAAACAAATTTTTGAAAAAATTGTAAAATGAATTACAACTTAGAAAAAAACTATTTGCTTAAAAGACTTTGAGAATTGGAAAATTTTTGCTAAGTAAATAAATAATTGATAAAAAAACACTTATTTAAAGAGCTTTAAGAATAAGTATAAGTAACAACATAAAGACCCTATATACAAATGTGAGGCATCTCAGGGATGCAAAGAGAGGTTATTTAAAGTTTAGAAAAAGGCGTGAAAATTGCGGCAAAAAAGTGCACAAAAAACGGTGTGAAAATGACACAGAATGAAGGTACCTTTAAGTGACGTCATCAGAGATGGCGTCCCTTCAATTCCGATTGGCTGATAGAATTCTATCAGACAATCGTAATTAAGGTAGAAAAAATCCTATTGGCTGATGCAATCAGCCAATAGGATTGAAGTTTAATCCTATTGGCTGATCCAATCAGCCAATAGGATTGAGCTTGCATTCTATTGGCTGATTGCATCAGCCAATAGGATTTTTTCTACCTTAATTCCGATTGAATGATAGAATTCTATCAGTCAATTGGAATTGAAGGGACGCCATCTCGGATGATGTCACTTAAAGGTACCTTAATTCTGTGTTAGCCGTCGATTGAAGAGGATGCTCCGTGTCAGATGTCTTGAAGATGGACCCGCTCCGCGCCGGATGGATGAAGATAGAAGATGCCATCTGGATGAAGACTTCTGCCCGTCTGGAGGACCACTTCACCCCGGCTTGGATGAAGACTTCTCCCAGCTTCGTTGAGGACCATGGCCCGGTTGGATGAAGACTTCTCCCGGTAAGGTGATCTTCAAGGGGTTAGTGTAAGTTTTCTTAAGGGGGTATTGGGTGGGTTTTAGAGTAGGGTTGGTTGTGTGGGTGGTGGGGTTTAATGTTGGGGGGATTTGTACTTTTTTTTTTTACAGGTAAAAGAGCTGATTACTTTGGGGCAATGCCCCGCAAAAGGCCCTTTTAAGGGCTATTTGTAATTTAGTGAAGGGTAGGGCTTTTTTTTATTTTGGGAGGGCATTTTTATTTTGTTAGGGGGATTAGATTAGGTGTAATTAGTTTAAAAATATTGTAATTTGTTTATTATTTTCTGTAATTTAGTGGGGGGGGGGTTTGTACTTTAGATAATTTAATTTAATTGTATTTAATTGTTGTTAAATTAGTTAATTTATTTCATTATAGTGTAGTGTTAGGTGTAATTGTAACTTAGGTTAGGTTTTATTTTACAGGTACTTTTGTATTTATTTTAGCTAGGTAGTTATTAAATAGTTAATAACTACAGGGAGTGCAGAATTATTAGGCAAGTTGTATTTTTGAGGATTAATTTTATTATTGAACAACAACCATGTTCTCAATGAACCCAAAAAAACTCATTAATATCAAAGCTGAATAGTTTTGGAAGTAGTTTTTAGTTTGTTTTTAGTTATAGCTATTTTAGGGGGATATCTGTGTGTGCAGGTGACTATTACTGTGCATAATTATTAGACAACTTAACAAAAAAC
Source organism: Bombina bombina (assembly GCF_027579735.1). Lineage (NCBI taxonomy): Eukaryota > Metazoa > Chordata > Amphibia > Anura > Bombinatoridae > Bombina > Bombina bombina. The sequence continues at coordinate 95,458,311 of NC_069507.1, forward strand.
AAATATATACCCATTTCAATTATTTATTTTTACCAGTGAAACCAATATAACATCTCAACATTCACAAATATACATTTCTGACATTCAAAAACAAAACAAAAACAAATCAGTGACCAATATAGCCACCTTTCTTTGCAAGGACACTCAAAAGCCTGCCATCCATGGATTCTGTCAGTGTTTTGATCTGTTCACCATCAACATTGCGTGCAGCAGCAACCACAGCCTCCCAGACACTGTTCAGAGAGGTGTACTGTTTTCCCTCCTTGTAAATCTCACATTTGATGATAGACCACAGGTTCTCAATGGGGTTCAGATCAGGTGAACAAGGAGGCCATGTCATTAGATTTTCTTCTTTTATACCCTTTCTTGCCAGCCACGCTGTGGAGTACTTGGACGCGTGTGATGGAGCATTGTCCTGCATGAAAATCATGTTTTTCTTGAAGGATGCAGACTTTTTCCTGTACCACTGCTTGAAGAAGGTGTCTTCCAGAAACTGGCAGTAGGACTGGGAGTTGAGCTTGACTCCATCCTCAACCCGAAAAGGCCCCACAAGCTCATCTTTGATGATACCAGCCCAAACCAGTACTCTACCTCCACCTTGCTGGCGTCTGAGTCGGACTGGAGCTCTCTGCCCTTTACCAATCCAGCCACGGGCCCATCCATCTGGCCTATCAAGACTCACTCTCATTTCATCAGTCCATAAAACCTTAGAAAAATCAGTCTTGAGATATTTCTTGGCCCAGTCTTGACGTTTCAGCTTGTGTGTCTTGTTCAGTGGTGGTCGTCTTTCAGCCTTTCTTACCTTGGCCATGTCTCTGAGTATTGCACACCTTGTGCTTTTGGGCACTCCAGTGATGTTGCAGCTCTGAAATATGGCCAAACTGGTGGCAAGTGGCATCTTGGCAGCTGCACGCTTGACTTTTCTCAGTTCATGGGCAGTTATTTTGCGCCTTGGTTTTTCCACACGCTTCTTGCGACCCTGTTGACTATTTTGAATGAAACGCTTGATTGTTCGATGATCACGCTTCAGAAGCTTTGCAATTTTAAGAGTGCTGCATCCCTCTGCAAGATATCTCACTATTTTTGACTTTTTTGAGCCTGTCAAGTCCTTCTTTTGACCCATTTTGCCAAAGGAAAGGAAGTTGCCTAATAATTATGCACACCTGATATAGGGTGTTGATGTCATTAGACCACACCCCTTCTCATTACAGAGATGCACATCACCTAATATGCTTAAATGGTAGTAGGCTTTCGAGCCTATACAGCTTGGAGTAAGACAACATGCATAAAGAGGATGATGTGGTCAAAATACTAATTTGCCTAATAATTCTGCACTCCCTGTATTTAGTAACTATTCTACCTAGTTAAAATAAATACAAACTTGCCTGTAAAATAAAAATAAACCCTAAGCTAGCTACAATGTAACTATTAGTTATATTGTAGCTAACTTAGGGTTTATTTTATAGGTATTTAGTTTTAAATAGGAATTATTTAGTTAATGATAGGAATTTTATTTAGATTTATTTAAATTATATTTAAGTTAGGGAGGGTTAGGGTTAGACTTAGATTTAGGAGTTAATAACTTTAGTATAGTGGCGGCAACGTTGGGGGCGACAGATTAGGGGTTAATAAATGTAGGTATGTGCCGGCGATGTTAGGGACGGCAGATTAGGGGTTAATAATATTTAACAAATGTTTGCGAGGCGGGAGTGCAGCGGTTTAGGGGTTAATTTATTTATTATTATAGTGGCGGCGATGTCCGGTTTGGCAGATTAGGGGTTAAAATTTTAATTTTAGTGTTTGCGATGTGGGGGGGGGGGGCTTGGTTTAGGGGTTAATAGTTAGTTTATGGGTGTTAGTGTACTTTTTAGCACTTTAGTTAAGAGTTTTATGCTACAGCGTTGTAGTGTACAAACTCTTAACTACTGACTTTAAAATGCGGTACCAGGCTTGACAGGAGAGGGTGTACCGCTCACTTTTTGTCAGACTTGTAATACCGGCGCTATGCAAGTCCCATTGAAAAAAGAGGATACGCAATTTACGTAAGTTGATTTGCGGTATTTCTACCAGCGGGCATTAAAAAGCAGTGTTGGGACCGGCCAACACTGCTTTTTAAGTCTAACGCACAACTCGTAATCTAGCCATATGTTATTTGTAAACTATAAGTATAGTTTGAGATGTTTTTTAATCTGAAAAGGTTTTTTTTGGGTTTCCTATCCCTTTAAGGTTAATTTTGACTTTACTGTCCCTTTAATAACATATTAACATGACATTTTTTCATTTATAGAATTTCACAGCTAAAAAGAATTGAAAACCCCATCTTATTACAGACTACCGCAAAAAAAAAAAAATTCAATGTAACATGGGCAAAACTCACTGAAATTGCTGCTGCCATATTGGATGATAACATCACCAAACAGATAAAAACTCTTAACTGCTCAATACATTTAATTTAAAATAATAATAATAAAGGCAGAGCCAAGCCGTGCTAGAACATGGCTGCATCTTAGCAGAGCTCTACTGTTGTCATAGCTCTAAACATATCCACCGGGCAAACAGAGCCTTCAAACTAACCACCCGAGACCTCTATAACCTGCTCAACACCACCCTGCAAGTGATGTGAAGAAGATTGGTCCAAGCGAGGTAATATCGGACTCACTCTGAGAACGCCAGAGATCATTGGCGCCATTTTTAGTTGGAGATACAGGAGCCTCTCATACAGCGGCGCAGAGCCGCCGGAATACTCTTGATTTTCCAAGAGCCTTACCTCGGCCTTTCCAAAAGACTTACCTCTACCTAAAACTAAGCTCAGTGGGCCCGGGGAGGTGTCCAAGCAGAGGAGAGGCCTAATATTTTGGCCAGCACCTAAGCTATGGCACAGCCATGTGGGCCTGGAGGCCTAACACAGAGCACAGAAAAAAAAGAAAGAAAACACAGGGCTAAAAACAATAAAGAGGGCTTATAATTTTTTCTGCATGGTCTGGTACCGGTCCCTATTCCTTGCCCATCCATAGGCTTACTGGATAACCACATAAATACTCCTTAAAAAGCATAACTTGGAGCTAACAAACTAGGGGCAAATTTCAAACAAAATATTAAAAAGTCCACGGAGCCCATATATAAGCCTATATATTGAAGTGCAACAGCTGAACCAGCTTATACCCGGTTTGATCCCTGAAACTTTTAAACCGGTAATTCTTACACTTTTATTCTCTAAGGCTTTTACCCAGAAGAGATAGCAGAAATGGCAGCAAGGAAAGGTCCGAAAATGGACAAACATAATAAACCTCTAACAACAACTACTTCAGTGTCAACATTCTTCCAAACATCAGAAAGCTCTGTGGAGGAGACTTCACACACTCAGGAGATGCTCTCATTAAGTTCACAAACAAGCCCGATCCTTTAACTGTTATACAATCTCAAATCGCAGAAATCCCTTCTAAATCAGACTTGGAATATCTGAAATCCTTTATTAAAGAGGAAATAGGGGACCTCAAAAAAGATCTCAATGATATGGGGTCCAGAATTGACTACCTAGAAGAAGGACAAGACTCTCTGAACAACTTAGTGAGCTCGAAAACCCATCAAATTTCTATACAAGACTCAATGATACAATCCTTACAAGAAAAGATAGAGGACCTCGACAATCGAGGGAGAAGAAATAAGCTCAGGATAAGAGGTATCCCAGAAGACATCATTCAAGATCAATTGAAATCCTACTCGTTTCACACAATATCCCTGAGAACACCTCCTTTACAACATGAGGACATTGAGAGAGCACACAGAGTGCTACGGCCTCTTCCCAAGCCACCCGCTCCTCCAAGAGATGTTATCATGGGATTTCTGCAATACTCTATCAAAGATGAATTATGGTAGGCTGCAAGATCAAGACAATCCATCTTATTCCAAGGTCACAATATACAAATATATCAAGATCTCAGCTCACAAACCGTTCAGAGATGAAAGGAGGTCCGATTTATCACTAAGACGCTGCAAGAACATAACATCAGATACCGTTGGGGATTTACATTCAGCTTGATAGTCACACATAACGGATCTCAAATAGTTTATAAAAACTACAATGACCTGGACGATCTGGCAAAAAAAATTAATATCCCTTTGGAAACCCCCAACAGACAATGTAATGGGAATACCACCCTCTGAATCAAATATGGAACAAGAAAGACAAGAAAGAAACAGGCCCATCCGCTATAGACGATGCCTAAACATGAAGGTCAGCAGCCTGAAATGCTACGTATCAGACCTTAAAAGGCCATGCCAAAGACTCTTTGGGATTTATACAATACTTTACTCTACTCCTATTTAACACTGCTGCAATGCCCGGGTAAGAACCATCTCTACATTACTTACACAAACACAACACAAGCAATTTTACCTAACTCACAATCACATAACTCTAACTTATAACAACTAAACCTAAACCTATGTTGAGAGTCCCAACCCATGATCTTAATTCTATACATTATGGACAATCACAAACAATACCTAACATTTCCTGACAAACAGGGGTAATTCTTCCCCCCCCCTACCCTTACTGAGGTCTCTCTTAATTAAAGGATTATATCATCTTTAAACATTATCTAACTGGGCCTTGTTTGCCCCTTTGTAATTTATTTCTAACTAAAGAGCAACAAATGAATACACTCATTCCCCTGAATATGGTATATGAAAACAAATATACACACATTACTGTTGTTACAATGGTTTCAAACTTTTGTTTAATTGATTATTATACTGTTAAAGTTATTGTTTCTGACGTGTCTTATTCTGTATCTCCAAAAGTGTACATGTGCTGTTTTTGTCTCCCATCTAGAAGTGTCTTCAAAAATTATCACAAGCGCTCTCCATTACACAACAATGCCACCACACTCTACTGAACTTAAGATCCTCTCACACAATGTTAAGGGGTTTAATATAACGCAAAAAGATCCATAGCCTTAAGAGACTATATAAAACTTAGGTGTGGAATAGTATTGTTACAAGAAACTCACTTTCAAAGAGGTCACAAACCTCACCTATCCTTCAAAAAGTTTGGCCAGGCATTTTTTGCATAGAACTCCACTAAACACAACGAAGTAGGCATATTGGTCAACAAATCCCTTCCCTTTAGGGTTAACTCAAGACAAGGAAGGGAGATAGATAATTATTTTTGTGATTTTATACAACAAAATGATAACAATAACGAACATCTATGCTCCAAATACTGACTCAACTATTTTTTTTTTTAGCATACATGTAATAAAATGTTGGAAACAACACGGGGTATCCTAGTGGTTGGAGGGGATTTCAATGTTGCCCTATTCTGCAGCATAGACTGTTCATCAGGAACCTCCTCAGTCCCAAATAAAATCTTAAACTCAATAAAATCCCACCTATATAAACTAACAGTACATGATGCCTGGCGAATTCACCACCCCTCAACCAAGGACTACACCTTTTTCTCGCATCCACACCAGACATACTCCAGGATTGATTACTTTATGATTGATGTTACCAGCCTTACATACATTCATCACACAGACATTTCCCCCCTCACATGGTCTGATCATGCTATGATCAGTTGTTTCCTTAATTGGCCTTCCTCACAATCCTTTGAGAGAGTGTGGAAATTGAACGAATCCCTGTTAAAAGATCCCTTGATATGCCTGCAACTCCCTACTTTAGACTTAATGATTCACCTGAAGTTAACGCACAACATATTTGGAATGTACATAAATGTGTAATCAGAGGAGAACTAATAGCTTTGAAAGCAGCAAAAATCAAACAATAGCAAATCTACATAAAATGCCTATTAGCTGATCTAAATAAGCTCCAAGACATACACAAAAAATTCCCAAAAGACCGTTCCCTCATGGAAAGCATAGATCATAAAAGACAACAACTTAATCAATTCCTAGGCATAGAAGCAAAACACAGGACCCTATTCATTAAAAAACCTTCTATGAAGGAGCCAATAAACAAGGAAGGCTATTAGCCAAACAGCTCAAAAAGCAGACCCACAAACGCTATATAATGAACATAACAGACGAATCAGGGAAACAGTGGTACTCTTCAAAAGACATAGCTAACAATTTCAGAAAGTACTACGAAAAAACGTATAACCTTGAACAGCACCTCAAACCCCGAATGAGTCTGACATTCAAAACAATCGATCACAACTACACCTACCAACCCTAACCAAAGAGCAACAGGATAGCTTAGAAGCACCCTTCTCCATAGAGGAATTACAAAAAGCCATTACTTCACTAAAATCAGGGAAATCCCCGGCCCAGACGGATTAAGCAATATCTACTATACCACATTTAAAGACTTACTATCCCCTCACCTTTTGACCTATTTTCAAACCATTGACGATGATACATCTTTTCCCCCTCTAGCCCTCCAAGCCCACATAGTACTAATACCCAAACCAAACAAACCTAGCTACCAATTAACTAACTACCACCCAATTTCGCTTCTGAATTTGAATGTAAAAATATATGCCAACATTTTGGGCAAACAAAATGAACCTAGTCCTACTCTGGCATTATCCACCAAGACAAGGTCAGTTTTATTCCCAATCGCGAGGCCAAAGATAACAAGGTGAGTAACTTACATTAATGTGGCATTCCAAGTCAGAGGACATTCCTCGATCTGGCTATCAACTGATGCCGAAAAGGTCTTTGATAGGGTCGGTTGGCCCGTTTTGAGAGTAATTTTACTATCATTTGGCATAGGTAATAAAACCCTGCCCAAATTTCCCTAACGGTACCATTTCCCAACCATTCAATATAACTAATGGTACTAGACAGGGTTGTCCCTTATGCTCACTTTTATTCACCTGTCTCATCGAAACGCTTGCAACAAAACTAAGAAATAACCAAGATATTCCGGGTATACGAATTAAAGGAGAGGAATACAAACTGTCCATGTTTGCGGACAACATCCTCTTTACCCTCACTGATCCTGTAGAGGCAATCTATTAAAAGAAGTAGAAAACTTCTACAAGCTCACTAACTTCACAATTAATAAAACTAAATCAGAAATTCTAGGAGTGGCACTAACACCACATATTAGAGAACCAAATAAAAGCAATCTGGCCATTCAGATGGTGTAAAGGGGCCTTGAAATATCTGGGGATTTTTTTGAAAGTCAGGACTCCATATACAAATTAAACTATTCATCTATCAGAACTGTTTTAATGCGAGACTTATCCTCCTGGAACAATAAGAACCTCTCCTGGCTAGGTAGGATCAATACGATTAAAATTAACGCTTTTCCAAGGCTATTTTACATTTTGCAAACTTTCCCTATCCCAATTCCCCCTAAATATATATCACAGCTACAACAATTATTTAGCTGATTCATATGGAACAGATGTCCTCCTTGAATAAATAAATCCATAATGTCCACTCTACTTACAGGGGGGCTAGGAGTACCCAACATAGAAGCCTACAGACACTCCATATTCTTACAAATAATTTTGGATTAAAGGATTCATAATAGACACAAACCCTGGATAACCTTAGAAGAAAACCTAACCCCGAATAAATTTACTGACAATATGCTGGCACCCAAATCCACAACTCACATCTAGGTCAGTTTCCAATCCTATCACAAAAGAGACCCTACAAATATGGGAAACTGCAAATAGAATTAATCCTCTTCTCTCTTCTAGACCAAATCCCCTAACCTCATTACTTCATAACAATAAATTCTCATTATATGATACAGGGAAGAGCATACATACAGACCCCGCCCAATGACAGACATCGCTATACACCACTTAACAAATAACAACCTAATCTGTTCACAAAAACAACTAACAGACAGGGGCCCACTTTTGGGCTCATAAATGATTTACTTACAAGAGGGGCACACCACTACATAGCTACACATAGACAGTCACGAATTTAACCTCGCCCAATGACCAACCTAGAGAAACTTTTTGATGCCAACCCCCCTATCAGACATAGCCTAACCTATATACATAAGCTATATACCCAACCTCCCCCAGGCAAACCTTCCACATTCGGTTGAATCATGGGAGAAGGAACTAGGTGTCATAATTTCCCCTCAAACCGCCCAAATATTTTTCATACCACAAATCATCTTCCACCTCCTCCATCCTTGAAATAACAATATTGGTACCTGACCCCTAAAGAATTCATAGATTAGTCCCCAAAGCCAGTAATCACTGCTGAGGTGTGGGCTTGTGGGGCAGTGGAAAGGGCCACATGTGGGTGGTGGTGCTCCAGATTAACACTTTAGGGGGGGAAATAATTAAGGAAGTTGAAGATATTTTTCAGACTTCTCTCCCACTAGACCCCCTGATCTGGCTGCTTAACAAATCCACTAAACTTCCTCAGAGCCACTTCAGACCTCTTTTGAAAATAATGATAAACAGTGTTAAAATTCTTATAGCCAAGAACTGGAAATTACCTGAGGTCCCCAATATAGAGATGTGGCGAAATAAAGTCACGAACTTGATAGAACTAGAAGAATACAGCTCCTATAAAACTGGAGACAGGGATCAATTCAACTGAACGGCAGAACACTGGGAACAGTACATAAAAATCTTACTTATATAGGGGCATGCTAAATACTTACTACACTTCTTAATTATTTATGACCAGGAACATTATTGGTTTAACATAATGTTTTAATGAAGACACTGAGACACTAAGGTTAATTGTTATTGTTTATTATATCACAAAATTGGAAAATCAAGAACCCATGATGTATAATCTAATTTTCACAGTTACTACTGCTATCCCCAGTATATTGTAAACAGAATTGTATGTAATGTGTAAACTGATATTCATTTGTAACTATTGTTATTATTCAGATTATTAATAAAAAGAACTTGAAAAAATTAATAATAAGTGTTTTTACACAATGAAAATTCAGCCAGACTGATAACTCTAGAAACATATTATGCCCACTAGATACCTGTTCAAATCACATAAAGACATATGTACATATCACTATGGTTTTGGAGCACAAGATGCTAATTACACACATGACACATATTCACAACATCAATGTAATCCCTAAACCCATAACAATGACATTTTTGTTTGTGTGTATTAGGTTTTTGATCATAACATTTGGAGAAATCTAGAGAATTCAAGATAAACAACACAAATTATGATTTTGATCACTAAAAAGACACTCTGACAATACCTGGTGAAGCTCAGAGATCAAGATTGTGATCAAGCCCCTACACTGACTATGCTGGTGGGCAAGTTCCCTGGCTGGGAATATGTTTGCCTACTGCATTGATAAATGGGGCTTTATAAGGGCATTAATCACCTCTTGCTTTTGTGTAATAATTTTGCATACTGAACATTCCCTAGGAGTCCAAAAAAGCTAATTCTTTAATTTGCAAATGCTGCAAATCAAATACATGGTTTTAGGTAATTTGTAGCATTTTGGAATAATTTTGCTTTTTAGCGTTTATACTAAACAAGGGGTTGATTCTAATCTTTCTGATGGTGTTTGTCTGCTGTTTTATGGCTCCTGATATATTGTTTTCGTTATCGGAGCAATCACAGCACAAAACAATAATAAAATTTATGTACTTGAAAAAGAATCAATCAGAGGGGATATCGGAAAAGTCCTGCAAAAGATTCATGGACAGCATCAAATTCAGCAATCACAAGCCACCCAACCACAAGTTATCTACTAAATATCGACCACAAAATGGACTCATCTAGCTCAAATCCAAAGATTCCTTGATAAATGTTAAACACACACAAATCAAATGATAACACACATGGGACATTTGTGCAGGCTAGTACCAAAAAATCAACAACAGCAACGGCCCCTTATGATGACAATAGATTTGTGCCAAATAACAAGATACTAAATAAGTCATCATTATCAATATGTAATGTAATAACATGAATATGACATAACTACAACATATTACCAGTTGCAAAAGCAATATAGATATCAATATCAATGATTACCTATCAGTAAATGAAATTGAAAAGGCTATTTTTAATATGAAATGAATGCCACTCTATCCAACTGCAAAACAGACACATGGACCCCATATAAAAGGAAGCACTCACTGATAAGGGCCATGTTGCAATGCTGCTTATGTTTCTGATTGGCTGTGGAGGTGATAGGAATGTGATTTAAGGGGGAAAGAGTGTGAAGCTGACATATTAGATTTGCGTAATTTTTTTGCTTGGCGTATCAGTTGGAGTGTTTGTTTATTAACAGCCATTGTCAATTGTTAAGGGTGCCTTTGTAGGAAAATAGAAATAAAATATCTTGGAAGTTTTCAACCTTGGCTGGTGCTTGACTCTTGAAGATTGTGTGTTGCTATGAGAAAAAAAGAAAAAGAAAAAAAGATGATCCTGTTTTTCCGATATAGAAAGAGAAAATCAGATATGTTGGAATTGACTCCAAAGTCAAATTTTTTTCAGTGTTTTATGTCCCTTTAATTCACACATTTCTTCATTATTTTTTTATTTTTTTTAGACCTTTAATTTGTATTACATTTTACAAAAAGGGGGTGTTTACAATAGAAAGAACATAACAAACAAGTTGAATACTGTAAATAATACAGTACAAGAACAAAGGTTGTTATTTTGTGACGGCAGATTTGTTAACAAACAAAACCATATAGCATTGTGATATTTTGATTGAAGACATAATGTCAAAATGGATGATAAAAATAGTACCAATTATAAAGAATCTGTGATTGCACAAGCATTTCACCAATGTGCAATGTTAAATGCTGACAGTGCATGCTACCCCTACCCCTAAGTATCTACAACAAAGGAACTTTAAGAGGTCCCTTTCAATTTATATTTAGAAAGTAGTGAGGAGATTTATAAGCTATAATATATTTGTTTGGTATATAATTATAATTATGCATCAAAAGGTATAACAGAGATGATCAACTACAGAATGGTGCCTTGTATTTGTGTGGGAGGTCCATTAGACCACAGTCCTGATTTTGTGAGAGAAGAGATCACTTGTGTCGTAGGGCACACTTCATATTATTCACCAGTACAATTGGCATGTAAAGAAGACAGATTTTGTATTTGACTGGATTAATTAAAAAAAAAAAATGTAGCTCAATAGAAAAGAGATGTAATTGTAAAATTAAATAATTGAGAGGCTCATTGGGGTGTAGGGAAGTGACAAATAAGCACTAAGGGGGCAGTGATGTCCAATAATGCTCTAACATTTCAGCATGTTCTTGTTTACCATTTTAATTATAATATTGTTTTTTCGAATGATTCTGTTATAGAGGATCTAGCCTTTTAAAATTATATTATGATGAACTCCTTAGGTGTTACCACAGGAGCATAAGGGGAGAGTTACTACTTTTTACAAAGGGGCCGATTTATTAACAGTCGGACAGACATGATCCACTGTATCAGGGATCATGTCCGCCCGACATCGCTGAATGCCAACAGCATTCTGGTGAACTGCTTGTGCAATGCCGCCCCCCTGCAGATTCGCGGTCAATCGGCCGCTAGCAGAAGGTAGTCAATTAACCCGATCATATGAGATTGAGTGCATTGATGTCCGCCAGCCTCAAAGGCGGTGTATGAGTTAAGGAGCAGCAGTCTTAAGAACGCTGCTTCTTAACTCCTGTTTTCCGGCGCGGAAACCAGGTCATTCAGGGTCATTCGGCCCCTTAATAAATCAGCCCCCATGTATCAACATAGAAAAAAACATTGCACGCATCATAATTCATAGCTAAAATGTTGCTTTTTATTCCACTTTTAGAACATAAAGTATATATGATTGCTGGCAAAAGTGTATCCCAAAATACAGAGTGTATATTTTCTACAATAGTGGTACAATTAACAGCACCTTTTTCGGTCTCGTTTATGGTGTGTACAGAGTTGCTTTTTATGTTGATGGTGCAAAATGTAAAAAAAATAAATAAAAAAAAAAACCTAAATAAAAATTACTTTTTCTGAATTCTAATGATGTATTAACAAAGTTTGAAATAAAGTTAAGATTTAAAAAAAAAAAAATATTTAATAACAGCATTTATATTGTATTGTATTTTAGTGGCGGACATTACGCCTACTGAATGCGGTTCCCTTTTTATTTAGCGCACAGTAAACTATTATTCAAACAAATGTAAAAAATATATCTGTCCATTCAAGATTTTCCAGAAATCTCTAGCTGAAAATGTAAAGAATAAACATTTGCATTAGTTTAAGGAGTATTAAATATGCAGGAAATTTGTACAGTGTTCAGCCAACTTATAAATTTTTATAACTTCTTCAAATTGTTAAAAACATTTTTTAAACACACCTGCATTAGTTCAGCTTTGTGAAAGAGCGTCAATAACAATCTTTCGGATCTGCAAAAAAGAAGAAGAACATTATAAATAAGAATGCCGAATAAATAAAAACAAAACAGTAACAAGGCCGTACATCGCATCAAACAATGATACGTTCATGTTTTTTTAGCATCAAATATAGAAAACACAATGCGCTGCATGTTGACTTCAATGTGAAAAGAAATTCTCCAGTTTTTAAAGATTTTCCTGGCTGTGCGTCAAGAAGAAATTCTGACTTCTGTGCAATGTAAGTCATGCACATTTTAAACACTTGACAAATAATGTGTCCTTTCTTCTGTGAACCATTAGCAGCTGTAGAAACTATTATAGGTCTGCTTAGGAAAAACATGTCTATTTAGTCAGAGCTTCAGACGCTTAGCAATACCAAAGCAATTCCTCGGCTAGACCCAAGCAAAATTAATACAGAGTTTGATTTGTATTTGTAATCAATAACAAACATTGCATGTCTTGCTTTTTAAATAGCTATTTGGGTTTTTAGCAGGGGTGGGAGAAAAGCAATTTGACAAATTCAAAAAAATAATAATTTTTTAAAAATGTGTTAACAATTTCTTTTTAGTTTGTCAGTATCTCCACCCACGTTCTGCTCAACAAGGAAGTTACTGTAAATTTCCTAAACTTGGTATATACTGCATGTGTTATAACAATATTCCATACAAAAAAAAATCAGATCAGCACTATTTGTTTGATATTTTTTTTTCTAAATACAAACAGTTTTGTTTAATATTCCAAGTTCGTACAAACATAAAAATTGATCAATTATTCTGAAACTTGAAACCCCAAATTTTACTTTCATGATTCAGATAGATCATGCACTTTAAACAACTTTTTAATTTACTTCCTTATCAATTGTTCTTTGTTCTCTTTGTATCTATTGTTAAAAAGCAATGGACGTACGTTCAGGAGCGTGCACGTGTCTGGAGAACTATATCGCAGCAGTTTTGCAAGAATGCTATTTGCCAAAGAACTAGATGGCAGCACTACTTCCTGTCATGTAGTGGCTACAGACATCTACTTAGGTATCTCTTCAAGAAAAAATATCATGGGAATAAAGGAAATTTGATAATAGAAGTAACTTGGAATCTTTTTGTAAAATGGTATGCTCTGTCTGAATCACAAGAAAAGTTACAGTTTCATATCCCTTTAATACTAGGGATTAAAAGTAGGTGAGGGAAAAAACATTTATATAAGAATTTACCCGATAAAATTAATTCTTTCATATTAGCAAGAGTCCATGAACTAGTGACGTATGGGATATACATTCCTACCAGGAGGGGCAAAGTTTCCCAAACCCTCAAATGCCTATAAATACACCCCTCACCACACCCACAATTCAGTTTAACGAATAGCAAAGAAAGTGGGGTGATAAGAAAGGAGCGAAAGCATCAAACAAGGAATTGGAATAATTGTGCTTTATACAAAAAATCATAACCACCATAAAAAGGGTGGGTCTCGTGGACTCTTGCCAATATGAATGAAATGAATTTATCAGGTAAATTCTTACATAAATTATGTTTTCTTTCATGTAATTGGCAAGAGTCCATGAGCTAGTGACGTATGGGATAGCAAATACCCAAGATGTGGGAACTCCACGCAAGAGTCACTAGAGAGGGAGGGATAAACATAAAGACAGACAATCCGCTGAAAAAATAATCCACAACCCAAATCAAAAGTTTTAATCTTTATAAGAAAAAAAACTGAAATTATAAGCAGAAGAATCAAACTGAAAACAGCTGCCTGAAGTACTTTTCTACCAAAAACTGCTTCTGAACAAGGAGGAAAACAATCAAAATGGTAGAATTTTAGTAAAAGTATGCAAAGAAGACCAAGTTGCTGCTTTGCAAATCTGGTTCAACAGAAGCTTCATTCTTAAAAGTCCAGGAAATAGAAACTGACCTAGTAGAATGAGCCGTAATCCTCTGAGGTGGGGATTTACCCGACTCCAAATAAGCATGATGAATCAAAAGCTTTTAACCAAGATGCAAAGAAATGGCAGAAGCCTTCTGACCTTTCCTAGAACCAGAAAAGATAACAAATAGACTAGAAATCTTTCTGAAATCTTTAGTAGCTTCAACATAATATTTCAAAGCTCTTACCCACATCCAAAGAATGTAAAGATCTCTCCAGAGAATTCTTAGGATTAGGACACAACGAAGGGGACGATAATTTATCTACTAATGTTGTTGGAATTCACAACTTAAGGTAAAAAATTTAAATAAGTCCGCAAAACCGCCTTATCCTGATGAAAAATCAGAAAAGGAGACTCACAAGAAAGAGGCAGATAATTCAGAAACTCTTCTAGCAGAAGGAGATGGCCAACAAGGAACAAACTTTCCAAGAAAGTATCTTAATGTCCAGTGAATGCATAGGCTCAAACGGAGGAGCCTGGTAAAGCCCTCAAAACCAAATTAAGACTCCAAGGAGGAGAGATTGACTTAATGACAGGCTTGATATGAACCAAAGCTGTACAAAACAATGAATATCAGGAAGATTAGCAATATTTCTGTGGAACAGAACAGAAAGAGGCAGAGATTTGTCCTTTCAAGGAACTTGCAGACAAACCCTTATCCAAACCATCTTGAAGAAACTGTAAAATTCTAGGAATTCTAAAAGAAAGGCAAGAGTATTTATGAGAAGAACACCATGAAATGTAAGTCTTCCAAACTCTGTAAGAAATCTTTCTAGACACAGATTTGCGAGCCTGCAACATAGTATTATCACTGAGTCAGAGAAACCGCTATGACTAAGCACTAAGCCGTTCAATCTCAAACCTTCAAATTTAATGATTTGAGATCCTGATTGAAAAATGGGCCTTGAGATAGAAGGTCTGGCCTTAACGGAAGTGGCCAAGGTTGGCAACTGGACAAGTCCGAACAAGATCCGCATACCAAAACTGTGTGGCCATGCAGGAGCCACCAGCAGTAAAAATGAATGCTCCATTATGATTTTGGAAAATCACTCTTGGAAGGAAGAACTAGAGGCGGAAAGGATAGAATGCAGGTTGATAACTCCAAGGAAGTATCAATGCATCCACTGCTTCCGCCTGAGGATCCCTGGACCTGGACAGATACCTGGGAAGTTTCCTGTTTAGATAAGAACCATCAGATCTATTTCTGGAAGCTCCCACATCTGAACAATCTGAAAAAATACATCTGGGTGAAGAGACCACTCCCCCGGATGTAAAGTCTGGCGACTGAGATAATCCACTTCCCTATTGTCTATACCTTGGATATGGACCGCAGAAATTAGACAGGAGCTGGATTCCGCCCATGCAAGTATCCGATATACTTCTTTCATAGCTTGAGGACTGTGAGTCCCACCTTGATGATTGACATATGCCCACGGTTGTGACATTGTCTGTCTGAAAACAAATAAATGGTTCTCTCTTCAGAAGAGGCCAAACTGAAGAGCTCTGCGAATCGCACAGAGTTCCAAAATAATGATTGGTAATCTCACCTCTTGAGATTTCCAAACCCCTTGCGCTGTCAGAGATCCCTAGACAGCTCCCCCAACCTGAAAGACTCGCATCTGTTGTGATCACAGTCCAGGTTGGGACGAACAAAAGAGGCCCCTTTGAAGTAAACGATGGTGATCTAACCACCAAGTCAGAGATAGTCGAATATTGGGATTTAAGGATATTAATTGTGATACTCTTTGTATAATCCCTGCACCATTGGCTCAGCATACAAAGCTGAAGAGGTTTCATGTGAAAACGAGCAAAGGGGATTGCGTCCGATGCTGCAGTCATGAGACCTAAACTTCCATGCACATAGCTACTGAAGGGAATGATTGAAGCTGAAGGTTCCGACAAGCTCAAAACAATTTCAGACGTCTTTTGTTTGTTAGAGACAAAGTCATGGATACTGAATCTATTTGGAATTTAAAAAAGGTTACCCTTGTCAGAGGAATCAAGGAACTTTTTGGTAAATTGATCCTCCAACCATGTCTTTGAAGAAACAACACTAGTTGATTCGTGTGAGATTCTGCAGAATGTAAAGACTGAGCAAGTACCAAAATATCGTCCAAATAAGGAAACACTGCAATACCCCGCTCTTCTGACTTACAGAGAGTAGGGCACAGAGAACCTTTGAAAAGATCCTTCCTAGCTGTTGCTAACCCAAAAGGAAGAGCAACAAAATGGTAATGCTTGTCTAGAAAAGAGAATCTCAGGGAACTGATAGTGATACTGGATGAATTGGAATATGAAGATATGCATCCTGTAAGTCGATTGGTGGACATATAATGCCCTTGCTGAACAAAAGGCAGAATAGTCCTTATAGTCACCATCTTGAATGTTGGTATTCTTACATAACGATTCAAAATTTTTTAGATCCAGAACTGGTCTGAAAAGAATTCTCCTTCTTTGAACAATGAACAGTTTGAATAAAACCCCAGACCCCCGTTACTGAAAAGGAACTGGCACAATTACCCCAGATAACTCCAGGTCTGAAACACACTTCAGGAAAAGCCTGAGCCTTTACTGAGTTCACTGAATGCGTGAGAGAGAAGAAACTTCTCACAGGCGGTCTTACTTTGAAACCTAATCTGTACCCTTGGGAAACAATGTTCTGAATCCAATGATTTTGGATTGAATTGATCCAAACATCCTAGTAAAATCTTAGTCTGCCCCCTACCCAGCTGCGCCTGGAATGAGGGCCGCACCTTCATGTGGACTTGGGGGCTGATTTTGATTTTTTAAATGGCTTGGATTTATTCCAGACTGGAGAAGGCTTCAAATTGGAAACTGTTCCCTTAGGGGAAGGGTCAGGTTTCTGTTCCTTATTCTGACGAAAGGAACAAAAACGATTAGCAGCCCTGAATTTTGCCCTTAGATTTTTTATCCTCAGGCAAAAAAAGCTCCCTTCCCCCCAGTGACAGTTGAAATAATAGAATCCAACTGAGAACCAAATAATTTATTACCTTGGAAAGAAAGAGATAGCAACGTTGATTTAGAAGTCATATCAGCATTCCAAGATTTAAGCCATAAAGCTCTTCTAGCTAAAATAGCTAAAGACATATATCTGACATCATATCTAATGATATCAAAAGTGGCATCACAAATGAAATTATTAGCATGTTGAATTAGCTTAACAATGATATACACATTATGATCTGGTACTTGTTGCGCTAATGTTTCCAAACAAAAAGTTGAAGCAGCAGCAACATCAGCCAAAGGAATAGCAGGTCTAAGAAGGATGATCTGAACATAAATAAGCCTTCCTTAGATAAAGATTCAAGCTTCCCTACTACATAAAGGATCTTTAAAAGAAGTACTATCTGCCGTAGGAATAGTAGTACGCTTTGCAAAGAGTAGAGATGGCCGCCCCATCAACTTTGGGGATCTTTTCCAAAACCTCCAATCAATCACTCGGCAAAGGATACAGTTTCTTAACCTTGAGACAGGAGTAAATGAAGTACCCAGACTATTCCATTCCCTAGAAATTACATCTGAAATAGCATCCAGGAACTGGAAAAACGCCTGGAACTAACTACATGAGGTTTATAACCCGAATTTAAACGTTTACTGGTTTTAATATCAAGAGGACTAGTCTCCTCCATATCTAATGCAATCAACACCTCTTTTAATAAGGAACGAATATACTCCATTTTAAATAAGTATGAAGATTTGTCAGTGTCAATATCTGAGGCAGAATCTTCTGAACCAGATAGATCCTCATCAGAGATAGATAAATCAGAATATTGTCGGTCATTTAAAAATTCATCAATTTTATGAGATGTTTTAAAAGACCTTTTACATTTATTAGAAGGTGGTATGACAGACAAAGCCCTTCTGAATAGAATTAGAAACAAATTCTCTCACATTAACAGGAATTCCTGAGCATTAGATGTTGAAGAATAACAACAGGTTAATGGATTACTACTAATGGACATATTTTCTGCATGTAAAAGTTTGTCATGACAAATATCACACAAACTACAAGCGGAGGAAAGTTACCACAAGTTTACAACAAATGCTCTTAGCTTTGGTAGAACGACATCAGGCAGCAGGATTCCAATAGTGGATTCCTGAAACAGGATCAGATTGAGACATCTCTGCAATATGTAAGAGAAAAAATAACATATAAAGACAAAATTATCAATTTCCTTTATATGACAGTTTCAGGAATGGGAAAAAATGCAAACAGAATAAGCCTCTGGAAACCAGAAAGCAAAAATACATGAAGACTTAACTAATGTCAAAAAGTCTGGGCGCCAAGTATGACGCCCACAAATGACAAAATATTTTTTGGCGCCAAAAAATGTCTGCAAACAACACGAGCGTCCATAGATGACGCAACTACGCGAAAGTTCTCGCGCCACACTAAGACGCCGGAAAATGATGAAAATACGTCAACAAACATAATTCTCACGCCAAAAAAGTCTCGGCGCCAAGAATAACGCAATAAATTATAGCAATTTGCGCATACCGCGAGCCTAACAGCCCGCAATTTAGAAAAAAAGTCATTGAAAAATTTCAGGTAAGAATTTTTATTTATTTTTTAATATATATATATGCATTTCCCAAATGAAACTGACAGTCTGCAAAAAAGGAAATATACCTGATTAAACCTGAATCATGGTAAATATAAGTACCAAACATTATATTTAGAACTTTACATTTAAAGTGCCAAACCATAACTGAGAGTGTCTTAATAAAGGAAAAACATACTTACCATAAGAAACTCATCTACATAAGTTAGATAGCCAAACCAGTACTGAAACGAGAATCAGCAGACGGTAATGGTATATAGGAGTATATCGTCGATCTGAAAAGGGAGGTAGGAGATGAATCTCTTATGACCGATAACAGAGAACCTATGAAATAGTAGATATGTGCCATGATCGAAAAATTCGTTTCGGTTCGGATCGATTCCAAGTCTTTTTGAATTTCGTTTCGGATCAATTTGAATTCGGAAAACTTCGAATGAATTCGTTTCGGATTCGTTTCAGATTCATTCGGATTCGAAAAAATTTGGCTGGATTCGGTTTGGTTCGGAATTTCGGTATGTGGTGCTGTGTATTAGACCTAGTATTATGTACTGTATATTAGGTGTAACCCATAGCAGAGTGATATAACCTAATATACTGTACAATACTAGTGTAATCCATGGCCATCCGAATTTACCGAATAAATCTGAACTAATTCCGAACCGAATTGCACATGTCTATGAAATAGATCCCTGATAGGATGACCATTGCATTCAATAGGTAATCTCCCTTCACATCCCTCTGTCATTCACTGCACTCTGAGAGGAACCGGGCTTCAGCATGCTGAGAAGCACATATCAACGTAGAAATCTAGCACAAACTTACTTCACCCACCTCCCATAGGAGGCAAAGTTTGTAAAAACTGAATTGTGGGTGTGGTGGGGGGTGTATATATAGGCATTTTGAGGTTTAGGAAACTTTGCCCCTCCTGGTATGGAATGTATATCACCATACGTCCACTAGCTCAATGGACCTCTTGCCAATTACATGAAAAAAATATTAAATCCTTGTATTTATTTACCAGCAGCTAAACTCATTAGCACTCCAGTCCATAAAAATTCTAGGGCATAAATATTGTATGGAAGCTCAGGTGACTTCAGGTTTCTTTTTATTTTGTAAGTCATTCCAATATATTAGATTAGTAAACCACAAAGTATACAAGTATATGGGTCTGTGATTGGCTGATGACTGCCACCTTATATAGGGTAAAGGAAAATAAAAAGAATTTTGTAATGTGTCTCAAACAACATATACTGCTCCTTTGAAATTCAATGTAAGTGTTACCTGAGTTGTCCTTTTTATTATGTATTTGTTTTATATTGTTTCTTTAGTATTTAAATGTCCTTTAAACAAGTCACAAATATTTTTTATGAAGAAAAACTGTATAAATTTAAAAAGAAATAGGAAGTTGCAGCAAGGACAACTCCCCACGGAAAAAAGTTAGTTTATTCAGCACAGGAACATCCTACAGTATTTTCTAAAAAAGCAAAACACTGCACATACATTTTGAAACATAGTATTTTAGATGAAGCAGAGAAACTTATCTGAGTAACCATGTCCCATTTCATAAGAAAAACGACTGGGAAAAAAATTGAAACAGGGTAATTGTAGACTTTTGAGTGATGTCTTTCAAATATTTTTAGACTTTCACGGAAGCAAAAGAGATTGCTTCTCTTTCTGTATATATTTGTATTATGACACTGGGGAAAGTCTTCCTAAGGGTGATAGGGGAACCAGACGTGGACTCCTTGTCCAATGTGTTTAGAGGGCTATAGCTGCACCTCACTGACAAGCCCCAAAGGAGGCCAAAATGATAATCTGGGGTTGCTATTTCCCTTGTTCAGAAGAGAATTGCTTGGCATTTCGGGGTTAGACTGACCTTGTGAGGTGGGATCAGACTGATATAGTGCAGTTAAGTTTTCCTCTGTGAAAAACACAATTGGGCTAAAAGAAGCTACTCACAGGTGGTGAGGAGGACACAGAACAAGCCACTGAGCTTTTGCTGGCAGATTTCTTCTCTTTTTGTATATATGTTCAGCCAGATCAAGTTAAATAAGAAGGATAATTAATTAAATTAATTTCTAATGTGTTTGAACCTAACCCTGCACATTCACTCATTTTTCTTGGTATGGTTTTAAGGTAATATATGTATTATTCTATGCTCCAATTTTTGTTTAACATTAATTATTATATGTATTTATTACTTAGAGTTTCATTATAGTCCTCATACTTCTTATTCCTTGCTTCAGTTGTGTTTGTCATTTAATTTACAACTAAGAGGCCTATTAACTATGGTGCGAGCAGAACATGATCCCGAATATAGCGGATCATGTCCCGCTGCACATCGATAAATTGCCGCAGTTAATTACTCTGTCGGCATTTTATCATTGCATCAGCAGTTCTTGTGAACTGCTGGTGCAATGCCGCCCCCCTGCAGATTTGCTCTTTCGTATTCGATCGGAGTTGATTTCCTGTCCACCGCCTCAGAGACAGGTTATTTTCGCACTGGAAACACAGATCATCAAGCTCCCGTACACAGCTTGATAAATTAACCCCAATGTCTTGCTTTTAAACTCGCTCTCCCTCTTGGTTTTTAGCTTCTGTGCCTTAGTCCTTATCATCACTGGGTTGGAGCTTCTGTCTGTACCCACTTACATACATCTTCCCTTTGAGTAATTTATTCCTAAACCACCACCATCGTCTCCCTCACATGTAGTGCTTTTATGAATAGGCCCTTATTTTGGCTGTATATCTTTGGTCCTATCTTCCCACCTCTTTAATCCTCTTCATTTGGTTCCTCAATGTTTTCCTCACACAGCGGTCTTGCTCTTCATCGGGTTTTTCTCTTCTGTGCTAGTTAGTAAGGATTTGTTCATATTGAACAAGAGCAAATGTTGACTGGTTATTTTCTTAGCTATATGCCAATTATTTTTTTTTTAACAGTTAAGTTAAAGCTATACTGTACTTTAGTTAAAGGGATACCTAAACCCACATTTTTTCTTTCATGATTCATCAGAGCATGCAATTTTAAGAAACTTCTTATTTACTCCTATTATCAATTTTCTTCATTCTCTTGGTATCTTTATTTTAAAAGCAGGAATGTAAAGCTTAGGAGTCGGCACATTTAAGGTTCAGCACCATGGATAGTCCTTGCTTATTGGTAGCCACCAATAAGCAAGTGTAACCCAGTTTCTGAACCGAAAATGGGCCGGCTCCTAATCTTTAAATTCCTGTTTTTTTAATAATAGCAAGAGAACAAATTAAAATTAATAATAGGAGTAAATTAGAAAGTTGATTAAAATTGCATGCTCTATCTGAATCCAGTTATTTCAGCTATTGCTATAATAATCAACTTGAACTTATTCCTGACAATTGTTAGATTGCTACTGTATATAAGTTTACACTAAAAGGCCTATGTATCAAAGGTCTTGCGGACCTGATCCGACAGTGCGGATCAGGTCCGCAAGACCTCGCTGAATGCGGAGAGCAATACGCTCTCCGTATTCAGCATTGCCGCCAGCAGGGAGGTGTCAATCAACCTGATTGTACTCGATCGGATTGAATTGTGGCGAATCCTGTCCGCCTGCTCAGAGCAGATGGACAGGGTTATCTTTAGACTGCTGTTTCATAACTGCTGTTTCTGATGAGTCTGAAGACTCGCCAGAAACACGTGCCCACACGCTCCATACGGAGCTTGATAAATGGGCCTCTAATTGTTTGGTTGTCTGTCAACTTTCCCAGCTTAAGTTGGTTTAATTAGTTATTTTACACTAGGAATTTTTTTTTTTGTTTGTTTGTTTTTTATTGGTTATATCTGTTTTTTATAATTTATTTTCTACTTTTCATTTTGCAGACACAAGAGATACAATCAATTAATGTTTGAATTACCTATGTCCCAGTTTAAACAAATTATAGTTATGACAATGAAGAACCAGGTAAATTCAACAGACAATCCAAGAAAATGTTCATAAAAATATAAACTTGTTTTCATTGGCAAAAAGACCAGTTCTAAAAATAACAGACTCCTCTATGTTGCCAAGAGGCGCCCCTAATTCTGCCCCCCCCAGAAATTCTGTTAACTTAGCAATCATCGCTAGACCCTAAGAAATTGCAACTTGTTATGA
Source organism: Bombina bombina (assembly GCF_027579735.1). NCBI lineage: Eukaryota > Metazoa > Chordata > Amphibia > Anura > Bombinatoridae > Bombina > Bombina bombina. Next base: position 95,481,267 of record NC_069507.1, read on the forward strand.
GCAATGATACTGATGCTATCTCTGTGTCTCCAATTCAGACTTTTCATAGTACTTGCCAAATGAACATGATAAGGAGTTGGGAAATATTTCAAACATATGAGAGCCGATTTATCACAGGTAGGACGGACATGATCCGCTGTGGCGAACATGTCCGTTCGACATCGCTAAATTCCGACAGCATACGCTGTCGGTATTTAATATTGCACAAGCATTTCTAGTAAAATGCTTGTGCAATGCCGCCTCCTGCACATTTATGGCCATTTGGCCGCTAGCAGGGGGTGTCAATCATCCTGATCGTATCCGATCGGGATGATTGCTGTCCGTCACCTCAGAAGTGGCGGATAAATTAAGGAGCAGCGGTTAAATATACCCCTTGTCACATGATTCTAAACCATTCATTAAAAAGCTTTTTAAGAGATTCGAGTTATCTATTAAAACATTTTCCTGGACAGTGTGGTTAAGCCTTTTTTTTTTAACCCAGTAAAGAAAGATCACCTGAGACCGTCACAGTGTAATGTTTCTCAATTGTTTAAAAAGTTAATTAATCTTTGCGTTCACAAATCCTTGATTAAGGATGATTGGGGTAACCTTAGAGATGAATGTCCTAGATACAGTCTTCTGTGCAACATAGCAATAATCCCATGAATTTATATTAGAAAAATATTTGGATTAATTGCCAAATACTTAAACTCTAAAGACCGCTGCTCCCTAACTTGTCCTCCTGCTCTGAGGCGGCGGACAGAAATCAACCTGATCGAATACGATCGGGTTGATTTACACCCCGAATCTGCAGCGGGCGTCATTGCACCAGCAGTTCACAAGAACTGCTGGTGCAATGATAAATGCCGACAGCGTATTCTGTCGGCATTTATCGATGTGCAGCGGACATGATACGCTACATTGTATCATGTCCGCTCGCACTATGTTAAATGTACCCAATGTATCCGTTTGCTAATTAATTACACATTTGTAGCTACAAAGCTGTTGCTATGCAGAAGTCCTGTTATTATCAGTTAAGACAAGATGCAGGGAAAATGGGGCATGGCAAACCAGCAGCAGCACATTATAACAATATTTTAAAGCAATTTTGATCACAGACAAAACACAGTTGGAAGCAACAAGGTTCTTGCTATGTAGAGACCTTGTCACTAATATACACATGCTGTGTGGGATAGGCAATATATTTGTGAAGCAAAGAAAGCTAATTTAATGCTAATTTTAAATTTAGTTTAGTTTTTTTTTTTTTTTTTGCATCTAAAAGTACACCCTGCACTGTCTATTACCCACTTCTAATATTGGCCTATATATTACAACATCTAATTATTTAAAGACATGCCCCTGTCAACTAACAAAGCTCTGAGAGCTCTTCTTGTTGGCCACTGAGCAACTGATAATTGAATATACAAACATTTATTTCTTGTTAGTTTCAATATTATTATAAATAACAACTTTTACCCCTTTTCATGCAAAAACAATCATTATCATTAGTATTGTTGTGTCATATGACCCAAAATTTTCTGAATACAAATTTATAAATCATTGTTAAGTACAGAGCTCCAATCTAAGAACCTTTAATTTTTTCTTCTGCTGTGTTTGCATGCATTGTCTGTTACTACTATGCCCATGAGGGACAGAACTTAAATTTGGAATTTCCTGGCTTATTATGTATTTTCAATTAGAGCTAAAATATATTCATTAACAAAAGTTGTTTGCTTTGATTTGATTTTGTTCACTACATTTACAAAGTTTTTTTTTTTTTTTTTTTTTTTTAGATTTCTGTTCCATAAAGTTGCTGGTGATTAACTGAAGAACATTGGGGAAAGTCAGTTATCTGTCACACTAACCAAGGTTCAGAACATTTCAGTGTTAACATTCAGTATCAGTATAAAAAAAAAAAAAATGATGCTCAAATTGAGTGCTTTATGGTGCCTTTTGTTTCTTGCACTTTTCTACTTAAACCTTAATATTAATAAAGTGTATTCGCTGTCCGCATGTCTCACTGCACAAGCATTTCTGGCAGCTAGCAGGGGTTGTCAATCATCCCAATCGTATACGGATCGGGAATATTTCAATCCGCCACCAAAAAGGTGGCGAACAGGTTAAGGAGCAGCTGTCTTATGACCTGAAATGATGGGCCTACGAAGCAGCAATTGCTGCTTCATAAATGGAGCCCCTATATGTTTTCAAAGAACATAGCTAAATTGTTTTGGTTTAGACAAGTTGAAAGTGTTAGCAAATTAACTCTATGGGGTCAATTTATTATTGGCTGAATTGGGCCAATTCACCGTTTCCTCGCCGGAAACAGGAGTTAAGAAGCAGCGGTCCATAGACCTCTAAAGCTGCGTACAGCAATCCGCCCGATTCAATACAATCAGGCTGATTGACACCCCCTGCTAGCAGCCGATTGGCTGCAAATCTGCAGGGGGCTGTATTGCACAAGCAGTTCACTAGAACTGCTGAATACGGACAGCGTATGGTGTCCGCATTCATCGATGTCCGCCAGACTTTAATAAATTGACCCCCAAATGCAAATGATCTTCCCTGCATTTGTCAAATGGGCATAAAGTCCATTTACATATATTAATTAAATATTGTAATTATAAACAATCTGGGCCTACATTACATATGCAGCGTCGCCCACAAAATCCTCCGCCGCCAGATTTTACACGATTTTGGTATGACATATACGGCGTAGCATACAAGTTACGCGCGTATATGTCACCCATCATCCACAATTATTACTCCCATAAGCTAACATAGATCCGCGTCGCAAATCATTATTCAATATCCAGCGCAAGGACTTACGTGGTGAAAATGGAGAAATCTTACTCCATTTTTACCTCGCCATAAAAGGCAGCAGCAGCAAGCCTTGCGCTGAGTATGGGAGCACCGTAACTCCCGAAAATGCCTGCAAAAATAAACTAACACCTAACGCATGATTTGAACAGCCAATAGGATTTCAGTAGCTCTCATCCGATTGGCTGATTTGAATTTGAAGGCTCAAATCAGCCAATAGGAATTTTTAATTGCGTACCTTGAATTCCTATTCAGTGTACGACGGAGATCGTATGAAGAGAATCCTCCACGCTCCATGGCTCCGTGGTCGCCGGCCTTCAGTTCCAGAGTCGCCAGTCTTCAGTTCCAGAGTCACCGATCTTCAGTTCCAGAGTCGCCGGTCTTCAACTCCGCCCTCCGCTCTGTGTCGGCTGGTTCCTGGAAGAAGAAAGAAGCTGGAAGAAGAAAGAAGAGGTCGCCGCTTGGAAGAAGACTTCACCGCCTGGAACATTACCTTCTCCGCTGGACTTCAGGACAGGTGAGGACCACTTGGGGGTTAGACTTAGGCTTTTTTAAGGGTTTTTTGGAGGGATTTATTTTATTTAGATAGGGTGGGCAGCAAAACAGCTAAATGCACTTTTAAGGGCAATGCCCAACAAATGCCCTTTTCAGGGCAATGGGTATTTTAGAGTTTTTAGTGTTAGTTTTTTTTGGGGGGGTTTGGTGGGTGGGGTGGTTACTTATGGTCGGGGGGCTGTGTGTAATTTTTTTGTGCAAAAGAGCTATTATCTTGGGGCAATGCCCTGCAAAAAGGTCTGTTTAAGGGCTACTGGTAGTTTATTAGATTAGGGGGTGTTTTTATTTTGGGGGCTTTTTTATTTTCATAGGATTAGGTGTATATTTATTATTTTCTGTAATCGTAGATTTTATTATTTTCTGTAATTCTTGCTTAAAGGGACAGGTCTACTCTGAATTTTGATTAGAACTGCCCCTTTAATTTATACTTAGTTTGATTTTTATTTTTTAAGTAGTGTTAGTTTTTTTTACATTTAATAGTAACGTTAGTATTTTGAAAAATTAGGTAATTTTAGTTCATTTAGGGGGGTGTTAGGTTTGCGTGGGGTTACGGTTAGAAGGGGTTAGTTTATTGCGGTTGTGGGCTATGGCGGTTTAGGGGTTAATACTTGATTAGGTTTTATTGCATTGTGGGCTATGGCGGTTTAGGGTTTTATACTTGATTAGGTTTATTGCGTTGTGGGCTATGGCGGTTTAGGGGTTCATATCTTGATTAGGTTTATTGCGTTGTGGGCTCATGGCGGACTTAGGGGTTAATAGGTTTTAATAGGTAGTTTGCGATGTTGGGGGTTTGGCGATTTAGGGGTTAATAATTGAGTTATTACTTGCGGTGTGAGTTTGATTGGCGGATATAGGGGTTAATAGTTTAAATAGGCATATTGCGTTGTGGGGGGTTGGTCTCGGTCTAGGGGTTAATACATTTAATATTAGGTAATGAGAGGGGGGGTTGCGGATATAGGGGTTTTACGTGTCAGGCTTATTTTTTGGGAGGGGGTGTTAGGACTGTTACAGGAGATTTGGTATTTTATTTACTTTTCCTTAGGCGCCAGCAGTTTCTAAAGTGCCGTAGGTCACTGGCGACTCCAGAAATCTCGTATTTACGCTCATTTCTGGGACATCGCTAGTTATGCCGACATACAGCACTTTATGAACTGCCGGCGGGGTTTATGTAATACCCCGATGTACGAAGTGAAATTATGGACGGCACAGGTTCCCACGCTTGCGCCAAAACCTGTGCCGTATATTTGATCGCGCCCCTGGTTTCTTAAAACATTTAATTTCATTTTTAGCAACAATATACGATGAGCTTATTATAATCTTAAAACAGTAGTCAGACAGTACATCAACAGTTTAACCAGGGCAATTTTCCAAGGTTAGTCGTAAGAATTTAATGGAAAAAAACGCATTAAAACATTAATGTTCTCTATGACTGAGAGACAAAAAAAATATTCAGTTACGATATAGCTAGCAAAATTGTATAAAATATGTCACAGATGGAAAAAATAAACACAAGTCACAATATTTAAATTTAAAAGGACATCAAATGCTTTCAGATTGCAATATAAAATATTAAATAAAATTTTAACAAAAAAACTATACTTTCGTTATTTCTTTTGTCCCTTTTTCCTGTAATTTAATACTAATTGTGGGCTTTCTAATTCCTGTTTAAACGTTACTTATTCAAAATCACCAAGATTACAAGTTTTGCGCTAAACCGGGTGCGTAAATAATGCAAAAAAATAGTGTTATCGTACTTCCCATAGCGCTGTCATTACGAGTTACTGAAAAACCTTTTCTTGTTGTGCGGTATGGTGCGAAAAGCTCCATACCATACAAAACCCAAGGCCAGATTTTGGCCATCGGAATGGCGATTGCCATAACGCATTCCCATTTATGTCTATGGGGAAAAGAAAGTTACGTTAAAACCTAACACCCTAACAAAAACCCCTAGTCTAAATACCCCTAATCCGCCGCCCCCCCGACATCGCTGGCACTAATTAAAGTCATTAACCCCTAAACCGCCACCCCGACAATAAATAAACATATTAACCCCTAAACTGCAGGCCCCCCAAATTGCAACTAATAAACTAAACCTATTTACCCCTAAACCGCCGGCCCCCCACATCGCTACTATGAAAATAAATGTATTAGCCCCTAAATCTAAACCCCCCCTAACTTTAAATTAAAATTACAATATAACAATCTTAAAATAAATAAAAACTTACCTATGAAATAAAAGAAACTAAGATTAAACTAAAAATGAACCTAACATAAATATTTTATTAAAATAAAATAAACTGCAATTAAATTTTTTTTTTACAAGATTAAAAAAAACACTACGAAAAAAAATAAAAAAATAAAAATTACAAACTAAATTAAACCCAACACTACAAAAAAATTTAAAAAATCAAACATTACCAAAAAAACAAACGCTAAAATTATGAAAACAAAACACTAACGGCTAGATTTAGAGTTTGGCGTTAGCCGTCAAAACCAGCGTTAGAGGCTCCTAACGCTGGTTTTGGGCTACCACTGGTATTTAGAGTCAGTCAGGAAAGGGTCTAACGCTCACTTTGCAGCCGCGACTTTTCCATACCGCAGATCCCCTTACGTCAATTGCGTATCCTAACTTTTCAATGGGATCTAACGCCGGTATTTAGAGTCGTGGCTGAAGTGAGCGTTAGAACTCTAACGACAAAACTCCAGCCGCAGAAAAAAGTCAGTAGTTTTTTTAAATGTATTAACCCCTAAAGCTAAGTCTAACCCAAACACTAACCCCCACTAAATTAAATATAATTTAAATCTAACGAAATAAATTAACTCTTATTAAATAAATTATTCCTATATTAAAGCTAAAGACTTACCTGTAAAATAAACCCTAATATAGCTACAATATAAAATTATAATTAGATTGTAGCTATTTTTAGGATTAATATTTATTTTAACAGGCAACTTTGATATTATTGTTAACCAGGTACAAATAGCTATTAAATAGTTATTTACTATTTAATAGCTACCTAGTTAAAATAATTACAAAATTACCTGTAAAATAAATCCTACCTAAGTTACAATTAAACCTAACACTACACTATCAATAAAATAATTAAATACATTTACCTACAATTATCTACAATTAAACTAACACTACACTATCAATAAATTAATTAAATACAATACCTACAAATAAATACAATGAAATAAACTAACTAAAGTACAAAAATAAAAAAGAACTAAGTTACAAAAAATAAAAAAATATTTACAAACATTAGAAAAAAATATTACAACAATTTTAAAACTAATTACACCTACTCTAAGCCCCCTAATAAAATAACAAAAGCCCCCCAAAATAAAAAAAAATGCCCTCTCTATTCTAAATTAAAAAGTTCAAACTCTCTTTTACCCTTACCAGCCCTGGAAAAAGGGCCATTTGCGGGGCATGCCCCAAAGAATTCAGCTCCTTTTGCCTGTAAAAAAAACACATACAATACCCCCCCCAACATTACAACCCACCACCCACATACACCCTAATCTAATCCAAACCCCCCTTAAATAACCCTAACACTAAGCCCTTGAAGATCTCCCTACCTTGTATTCACCACACTGGTTCACCGATCGGCTCCCCAGAAGAGCCACCGATGTCTTCATCCAAGCCCAAGCGGGGGCTGATAGTGACGTCCATCCTCTCGGCTGAAGTCTTGAATCCAAGCGACAAATGAAGAAGTCCATCTTCGGGAAGAAATCTTCATCCTATCCGGGCAGAAGAGGACATCCGGACCGGCAAACATCTTCATCCAAGCCGCATCTTCTATGTTGTTCCATCCGATGACGAGCGGCTGATCTTGAAGACCTCCGGCGCGGATCCATCCTCTTCGTTCGACGTCCAACTGAAGAATGAAGGTTCCTTTAAGGGACGTCATCCAAGATGGCATCCCTCGAATTCCGATTGGCTGATAGGATTCTATCAGACAATCGGAATTAAGGTAGGAAAATTCTGATTGGCTGATGGAATCAGCCAATCAGATTCAAGTTCAATCCGATTGGCTGATTGGATCAGCCAATCAGATTGAGCTTGCATTCTATTGGCTGTTCTAGTGGCGCTGTTGAGCGCTAACATGGCTCAAATTAAGTCAATAGCGCTCTTATTCTTGCACTCGCATTACAAGTTAAAAGCAAAAAGGATGTCCACGAGCAAAAGCCACAGGTCCGCTAATATCCCTCCCCTCATAGAGGCCCATTTATCAAGCTCCGTATGGAGCTTGTGGGCCCGTGTTTCTGGAGAGTCCTTCAGACTCACCAGAAACAAAGCAGTTATGAAGACCGCTGCTCCATACCCTGTCTGCCTGCTCTGAGGAGGCGGACAGGAATCACCAAATTTCAACCTGATCCATAACCCTGTCCATACCACCTGTCCGCCTGCTCTGAGGAGGCAGACAGGACATCGCCACAATTCAACCCAATCGAGTATGATTGGGTTAATTGACACCCTCCCTGCTGGCGGCTGATTGGCTGCGAGTCTGCAGGGGGCGGCGTTGCATTAGCAGCTCACAAGAGCTGCTGGTGCAATGCTGAATACCACGAGCGTATTGCCTCTGCATTCAGTGATGTCCTGTCCGGACCTGATCCGCACTGTGGATCAGATCCGACAGACATTTGATAAATGGGCCTTATAGACTTAGGGGCACACAAAACAACTTTTTTTATGGCTTCCGCTTGAGTGCTTACCGGAAGGTGAACTACAAACAATTTTAATTATTTATATATATATATACACAGTATATATATATATATATATATATATATATACATGTGTGAAAAGGTGTGTTGTTGAAACGCGTTGTGTTCCTGTTTGGCCAGACATTCATAAGGAGCTTGGAGAGATGCTAAGTCTTTTAACTGGCCAAGTATTTTTGCTTTTAGTTTGTGCCGGGAAATTAATATTGTTTTTGCTTTTCCAATATTATGGTAGCGTATGGACAATTGTAATTTTTTTCTCTCATTTTATATGTTGTTTTTTTTGTTTGTTTTTGAGGCACCATTGTAATAACCTGTTTATAATTCTCATATAATGAAAAACAGATTATTTGTAGCTGTAAAGAGGAACACCTAATGTTATAAGTCTGTAACAAAAGGGTTAATTAATTACAGCAGTTACTTCAGTAATTGAGTCCCAGCAGTAGGAATATATATATATATATATATATATATATATAATATATAAACTATATATCATATATATATATATATATATGAATAAAGGAATATTATATATATATATATATATATATATATATATATATATTATATATAATATATATATAATAAATATAATATATATATTTATGAAAGAAAAGGTGGAATGAGTTAAATAATAAGATTCATTAGGAGAGGTCTGAATATTAATTTATCTGTAGTTGGTAAGTAGCCATGCCACAATACTAATGTAAAGTCTGTATATGCAGCACTTAGCAGGTCAAAGCAAGCAGGTTTTTACACTTAGGCTGGTTTGAGAAGCAGGTAGTAGAGTTATGCCACAATAGAAGCAATTGACCCAGAGAGCTAGTAGTAAGTACGGCTGTAGTTAAGTTGCTTAGACAAAGTATACTGCAGGACAGTGGTAGACAATGCACATTTAGCAAGCATGATTGAAAAGAGCAGCATGGCAGAATAATTATTCCAGAACAAAAGTACTTGCGTGACCAGTAGCTCTAGCGTGGAACAGTTAGGCAAATAGGAGAATGATCCGGTGTAGATACTAGGAGAGACGGACTTTCAGGAGAGAACAGGAACAGCAGCTGAGATCCTTAGAGTGCTGCTGCAGCGTGTGAAATCCTCAGTGTGAAAGGAAACAGGCGGATGAATACGCCAGGAATGTAGATCCAAACAGGTAGTGCAGGGCTGACAGGGAGACTCAGATGAATACCAGAATCAGCAAACAGGTAGGTGTAAATTAGGCAATAATTAGGTAGCTAGGTTTTGAAGTAACACAGAGCAAAGTTACACCTTTCAGGAATTAGAGACTTGACTTGTCAAATAAATGAGTAAGGTTAGCACTACTCAAAGCAACAAAATAATCAAGCAATGAGTTGATGTGAGAATGAGGTTATAAAGGCTTTAGGGGTGGAGTTCCAGTTAAAGGGACATTACAGATCCCCCCCTTCAAGGCATCAGCTCTGAAGATGCCAGGGATGGTTTGAAGGGGTAGCGCTTGTGGAACGCAGCTACCCGCATAGGGGCATGAACCTGGGAATTAGGAACCCACGAATCCTCCTCCGGACCGTAACCCTTCCAGCGGATTAGATACTGTAATCATCCTCGTAGCATTCGGGAGTCGAGTATAGATTCAACTTCATATTCTTCATGCTCATCCAAAATCACTGGAGGAGGAGGAACCGTCCTACGAGTGAATTCACTACTCGTCCTATGAGGCTTTAGAAGAGAAACATGAAATGATGGGTGTAAGCCGTATTTAGATGGAAGATCCAGAACAACAGCTGAAGGGTTGAGAATACGTTTAATCTTAAAAGGTCCAACAAACTGACTACCCAACTTTCTGGATGGTATAGAGAGTTTCAAATTCTTGGTAGAAAGCCATACCAGGTCACCCAATTTGTATTCAGGACTAGGTCTATGTCTAGCATTATAATAATACTGCTGATCGGTCTTAGCTTTCTGTAGATGTTCTTTTAGAAGAATCAAACTATCCTGTAAGTTGGTGAGATAGGAATTAGCGGAAGGAGTGTTGGTGTTGGTTTGTGTAAGTCGAATAGACTGTGGGTGGTATCCGTAGGTTGCATAAAACGGAGTCATCTTGGTGGAACTAGAAACCGAATTGTTGTAAGAAAATTCGGCTAACGGAAGATGTTCCAACCAGTCATCCTGTAGATGAGAAACATAGCATCTAAGATACTGTTCAAGTATACCATTTACTCTCTCTGTGAGTCCATTTGTCTGGGGATGATAAGACATAGATAATCTAGGATGAATGGAGAGTGACTTACAGAGGTCTTTCCAAAAATTGGAAGTGAACTGAGATCCACGATCCGTTATGATAGAGTGTGGTATCCCATGTAATCGTACGACATGTTTAAGGAAAGCTGTAGCTGTGTCACTGGCAGTAGGTAGTGATTTCATAGCAATGAAATGAGCCAGCTTAGTCAGGTGATCAACAACAACCATGATAGTATTGTGATCCTGTGAAGGGGGAAGCTCAACAATGAAATCCATAGAGATAACACTCCATGGGGTTATCAGGAATAGAATAGAGGAGTGAGATAACCAATGGGTTTCTTTTTCTCTGTTTTGTATCTTGCACACGACATCACAAGTGGACACGTATTTCTGAATGGTCTCGCCCTTGTGTGGCCACCAAAAGTCTCTGAGTAAGAGTTCTTTAGTTTTGAAGACTCCTTGGATGTCCAGATAAGGGGTTATCATGGAAATGAGAGAGGAGAGTCCTCTGTCTAAGAGTCTGTGGGATGTATAGCTTGTTATGAAAGTGTACAGCCAGTATGGTTCCTTTATTACACTGAGTATGAGTGGGTATGCTATCAGTTGCTAAAGCTGTTAGAATGTCGAGCTCCAAAGTACTTAGAGCTGCTATGATTTTGTGACGTAGGTATAAGTTGTGAGAAACAGTCACTTATAGGTTTGTCATCATTTGTCGGGATAGGGCATCTGCCTTACCATTGAGCTTACCCGGGCTATCTGTTATAAGGAAATTGAAATCCTGTCAAGAAATAGGGACCATCTTAATTGACGAGAGGATAAGGTCTTGTTCTGTTTCAAGTATAGAAGGATACTTGTGGTCTGTGGAATATTAAGATAGGGTTTTGTCAACTCCCTCTAATATATGTCTCCATACTTCTAAAGCACATTTTATGGCTAGAAGTTCTTTATCACCCCAGAGTACTTGTACCTCAGCTGGTAAAAGGGTTCTTGAAAAGTAGGCTATTAGGGTGAGTGTCCATGTTGGTCTTTAATTCTTTGGGATAGAACTGATCCTATACCAGTGTCAGAGGCATCAACCCTCCACAATGAACTGACATGAATGATCAGGCAAACATAATATTGGGGCTGTAGTAAACAGGTCTTCAAATATTGAAGGATTGATCTGCTTCAGGTGTCCAATGAAATTTAGAACTTTTCTTAGTTAAAGAAGTAAGGGGGTTTTTACTTTCATAGAAAAATTGTGAATAAATCTACGATAAAAATTGGCAAACCCCAAGAATCTCTGGAGAGATCTAAGAGTAGTGGGTACTGGCCAATTCTTAATGCTAATAACTTTTCTGGGTCCATCTGTAACCTTATCGGGTGTTATGATATACTCTACAAAATAATATCCTTTTGTACATTAAATTGGCATTTTTCAGCCTTTGCAAAGAGTCCCTGTGATCACGTAATCGTGTAAGAACACCATCTCACATGTTTTATATGTTCCTCTGTTGTTTTTAGAGTAAATTAGTATGTCGTCCAAATAAAATTATGACGCATACGTCTGTTAAGATCTTTGAAAATCTCATTAATAAAATGCTGGAATGTCAGCAGGGGCGTTACAGAGCCCAAAGGCATCAACTCGGTACTCAAGAGAGTCCGTATCTGGTTTCGAATGCCGGTTTTCCACTCATCCCCCTCCTTGATACGTTATTAAATTATACGCGCCCTTTAAGTCAAGTTTAGTGAAGATGGTGGCACCGTTTAGGCGTTCAAGGAGTTCCGGGGATGAGAGGCAATGGATACCGATTCTTTACAGTACTGCATTGAGGGCCCTGTAATCGATGATGGGTCTTAAGGTCTTATCTTCTGTTAGTCACAAAAAAACAACCCTGCTGCAGGCAGCCGATGTAGAGGGGACGATAAATCCTTTCCGAATGTATATTGTCTAAATAATCTCGCAGATACTGTAACTCTTTTTGCGAGAGAGGATAAACTTTCCCAAAGGAACCATTAGCCCCTGGGATTAAATCTATGGGGCAATCAAAGGTTTCTTATGGGGGGGTAGAACCTCAGCCCTCTTTAATCACACACATATAATAATCATGATAATGAACAGGTATCATCTGGGTCTACCCAGTGCCCAAGATCTGATGCGGGAAACAGTAGAATGAACAATACGAGGAATTAAAAGTGACAGTGGGTGTAACCCAATCCCTCTATGCTAGGGTTATGTTTAGTTAACCAAGTGTAACCCATATTCAGAGTATGAAGTGCAGTTGGAATTACATCACAACTTATGTGTTCCAGTATGTCCCTTCAGAAGTAGAGCTTAATAGGGGTATAGTGTGTTTTGTTATGGGACCTTTTATGTATCAAAGAACCATCAATTAATCTTATGAACACAGGATTTTGTTTAGTGACACAATGTATTTTATTTAAGCTCAACATATGTCGCATCAATAACGCAGTCAGAAGCCCTAGAGTCTACTATCGCCTCAGTCTTGATTCGCTGTCGGTCCCACTGTAAGGAGAGAGAGAGTGTCAATGACTTTTGTCTTATGTGTGTAGTAGTACAACTAAGTGTTAGTTGTTTACCCTTTTTCTGTCAATGTAAAATGGGACAGGATATTACAGTATGTTCTTTACTAGCGCAGTAAAGACAGAGGTTTGCTAGGCGTCGTCTGTTTTTTTCCTCAGGGGTCAGAGGACCTTTAATTACTCCTATTTCCATAGGTGTATGTGGGTTATGTATCTTTTCTGTAGGGCTTACTGGCAATCTTTTGAGAGGTGTGTCTGATGTGTACCTTTCTAATCTTCTTTCTCTTATTCTGCGGTCTAGTGTTCTGGCTAGTTTTATTAAGCCGTGTAAGTTATCAGGCATCTCCAATCTAGAGATCTCATCTTTTAAAGCTTCATTTAGGCCTAATCTGAATTGGTTTTTTAATGTAATATCATTCCAGAGTGAGTCGGTAGCCCACATCTGGAATTCAGTTATAAAGTCCTCAACAGGCCTCTTTCCTTGTCTGAGAGCTCTTAATTTTGTTTCAGCCTGAATTTGAGTGTTACAATCTTCATAAAGTGCACTCATAGCTGTGAAAAACAAATCTAAGGAATCCAAAATAGAGTCATTGGACTCAAAAAATCGATTTGCCCATGACCTTGGCTCAGCTATGAGATATGAGATTGTAGTGCAAACTTTAATTTTTTCAGTACAGTAGGTCTTAGGCTTCCTTTTCCCTGAAAATAAAACTGGCGGGTTGATCTGAGGTTCTGGAGGTTCTGGGACTCTTGTTACAGTCAATTCTTTAACTACATTTCTTAGAGTTGTGGTTTCTGTTTGTAGGTCAGTCAGTGCTCTTGCAATGTAATCCACCTTATGGTTTAGAGTGTCTAACTCTTTTTGCACAGATTGAGATTCCATACTGCTGGTTTTAAGGCTTGATTATTATGTAATAACCTGTTTATAATTCTCATATAATGAAAAACAGATTATTTGTAGCTATAAAGAGGAACACCTAATGTTATAAGTCTGTAACAAAAGGGTTAATTAATTACAGCAGTTACTTCAGTAATTGAGTCCCAGCAGTAGGAATATATATATATATATATATATATATATATATATATATATATATATATATATATATATATATATATATATATATGAATAAAGGAATATATATATATATATATATATGAAAGAATAGGTGGAATGAGTTAAATAATAAGATTCATTAGGAGAGTCTGAATATTAATTTATCTGTAGTTGGTAAGTAGCATGCACAAATAATAATGTAAAGTCTGTATATGCAGCACTTAGCAGGTCAAAGCAAGCAGGTTTATACACTTAGGCTGGTTTGAGAAGCAGGTAGTAGAGTTATGCACACATAGAAGCAATTGACCCAGAGAGCTAGTAGTAAGTACAGGCTGTAGTTAAGTTGCTTAGACAAAGTATACTGCAGACAGTGTAGAGTCTAATGCACATTTAGCAAGCATGATTGAAAAGAGCAGCATGGCAGAATAATTTGTATTCAGAACAAAAGTACTTGCGTGACCAGTAGCTCTAGCGTGGAACAGTTAGGCAAATAGGAGAATGATCCGGTGTAGATACTAGGAGAGACGGACTTCCAGGAGAGAACAGGAACAGCGGCTGAGATCCTTAGAGTGCTGCTGCAGCGTGTGAAATCCTCAGTGTGAAAGGAAACAGGCGGATGAATACGCCAGGAATGTAGATCCAAACAGGTAGTGCAGGGCTGACAGGGAGACTCAGATGAATACCAGAATCAGCAAACAGGTAGGTGTAAATTAGGCAATAATTAGGTAGCTAGGTTTTAAAGTAACACAGAGCAAAGTTACACCTTTCAGGAATTAGAGACTTGACTTGTCAAATAAATGAGTAGGGTTAGCACTACTCAAAGCAACAAAATAATCAAGCAATGAAATGATGTGAGAAAGAGGTTATAAAGGCTTTAGGGGTGGAGTTCCAGTTAAAGGGACATTACAACCATTTATGGCATACAAGTAACTTATATCAGAAAAACAAATATATGTCTCAAGGTATACAACATTTTTATCTGACAATTTACAATAGTAGTAATATATATATATCACTTGCCAAATACACTATTTACCCTCTAGATGGTATCTGAGGTCACTCTTGGACCTCCAAGTAATCTGGAAAGTACAAAGCTACAGAAGGCAATCACGTATAAAAGGAGACCACTCATGGGTCTCAAATGGTGGACCTCAATTTAGTTTTACTATAGTATCTTGAATAGTATTTTGTGTGTTATATCCCTTTATATGTTAAACTTAGTAACAAGTAGTTTCCCCATACTGAAGTGTACCAGCCACTCATGGGCCGCTAACTGCTGAGTGAGAATAGAGAGGGGAGTGTGAGGGAAAGAGACTAAAAGGGCCATTTGTGGACCCATTTTCTAGAATTAACAGACATAATGAGAAGGAAACCATCTTTAGCAGAGTTTCAAAGTAAAGATGAAGTAGAAGTTTGACTATAATACCCCTAGAAGGTACAAAAGAGGAATATACAGTATGGGTATAGATAAGCATCTAGATCTGTGAAATAAATCATTTTTAATGCAGATGCAGAAATACTAGAGTATGTATCTACCCTATGTCATATTTCTAAAGTCAATTATAAAGAGAGAGAAAATAAAACCGAAAAGAAAACTAGGTGGTGAAATAATTAAGCAGAGTATATATTCTTACCAGTGTGTAATTGCCTACTGATATTAAAGTTATTACTATGAAGGTATTATAGCATTGGAATTAATAATCATCTAGACTAAGAGGTGCAATCTCGGCCGCAGATAACACTCTTAGTATGAGAGAGAATAAATTAGGACAACCAACATACAAAAAGCACTGTCATCAAGATGAGGCTATCAAAAATAAGGTTGAATTAAACTAGGCAATATAAATTTATATGGAAATTTTAATACTCTAATATTGTACTGTATTGTTCATTCAAGGCTGCTGTAACCTGTCAGGGGTTTGCGACTAAATGGGGATAAACATTAACTAAACTATGACTATTGCGGATTAACAGTACAACATCTGACTGTGCATGAACTTACTCATACAAAAGAGGCATTTCAGTTAAGGGATATAGTAAGCAGCTTGCATTGCAATTATAGGGTAGCACATTTAACTACTAAACATATAGATATATATTCTGAGTTTTTCAAGCAGCCATTGAAATTACTGTAAACATAGCAAAGAGGGTTTTAGTAGTGTAAGATGTCTACCACTCATAACAAGTTTAGCTTAGACTAAATGGGGATAAAGCGTTAACTAAACTATGTCTATTATGTATACACAGTACATCTGACTGTGCATGAACTTACTCCTACAAAAGAGGTATTTCAATTAAAGGGATATAGTAGGCAGCTTGCAATGTAACACATTTAACTACTTACAATATAGATAGATATTTTAAGTTTTCCAAGCAGCCATTGGCATACTATATACAAACATAACATAGCGGGTTATTGTTGCATAAAATGTCTACCACCTATAACAAATACTTAGACTGAATGGGGTTAAAGCATTAACTAAACTATGCCTATTGTGGATTAACAGTACAACATCTGACATAAACTTACTCATACAAAAGAAGCATTTCAATTAAAGGGATATATTAAGCAGCTTGCAATATGATTGTAGGATAACACATTTAACTACTAACAATATAAGTAGAAACTCTGAGTTTTCAAACCAGCCATTAAGATTACTGTATACAAACATGAGAAAGTGGATTATTGTAGCATAAGATATCTACTGCCCATAACAAGTTTAAACTGAGATTAAACAGTGAACAGGGCTATTATCCATATATAATTAGCAACTAGGTTATCATTAATCCCTTCTCACCACTAGGACTACTTGTATAGGATTCACACTGGAACAAAACGTAATGATGTGTAGGCAAGAGCGCTCAATAGCTAATAGTAAAGTCTCAGACAAGAAGTCCTCATGAATACTATGGCTTGTTTATCTATTTCAGGACTCATGCTAACGGAAATGTCATTGTGTAAAAGTAGCAACTCACTATAGTTCCTCTCGGCTCAGCATTACCAATCAAATACCAAGAGTATTAGTCCTAATCCTCACTTCTTACTTATGCTATGCCGCATGGTTCAGCAGGAGGGACTCTCTTTAAGTCACAGAGCCCCGGGAGAAGAGAGTGACAGTCCTGACACTCAGATCCCAGTAAGCATCTTGTTGTCGAATATCTCCAATTTTCATACGCGGAGCAAGTTTTCTTTCCCTCCATGTCTCTATTAGTCATATTAACCAGGGATGGATGAACAGGGTTGACTTCTCTATTACAATGCAGTAACTTCGGCATTGTGTATCTAGTATGGCTCTGTTTCTCTGTAGCAACAAATGAGGCTCCCATGGCCATAGATCCCCTCATCTTCGGTTCAATGCTAGACAGAGGCTTTACAGGAGCGGGATACCAGAAACCTGTCCGATTATGAAAGTAAGAGGTCTTTGCGCTATCCGAGCCCGGCATGCAAGGTGTAGACCTACAAATTTGCTCCCTTGTCTGATTTATGGACACCAATTGCATTTCTTTTGTATTCAGCCAGGTTGTAAGGAGGTTGCACAGCTCTTCCTCTAGGCTCCGAAAATAATCTGCAGATAAAATGTGTAACAGGAGCACCAGGTGAAGTGATAAAAATATTAAATTTTATTAAATGCAAAAGGGTGTGTACCCCGGGTAAGAACACACAAAAAAGGAAAAAAGTTTGAACCAACAAACTGATCAACAATGGCTGACCGGTTTCGGCTGTTGCCTTACTCCTAGCCTGCTTAAAACAGATTAACAGTTACTGCTTTAAAAACCCTCATCTGAGTTACCATTGGTTCAGGGGTACACGCCCCAAAATTTTCCAGCTTCATTCAATTATATAATCATTAAATGACACCAGAATCTCTACGATACATAGTTCTGAGAAAAAAGCATGCAAATATACAAAACCAAACAAAATGCACCTTTACACTTTTAGAGTTTCAAATAATGTTGAACTTTGTTCTAATGTTGTGTCTGGATATGCATTTATACATGCTGTGATTGTATGCATGCTATAACTAATATAGCTGTATTCAAGTTGCAACAAAACTTGCCGGTTGCTCCGGCTGTGTGAGAAAACACCTAATATTTTATTTATTTGGGAGGGACACTTTAGTCTGTTATAATGTACATTAGTAAATAATTGTTTTTTAAGGTTTACCTTAAAATTTAAGCATTTATCCTTGCTTAGTAACGTCCGCTCACCGCTGTGAGGCTTGCAAAGGGGGGCCGCCCATGTCATAGTTCAAAATGTTCCCATAGGTTGGAAATCGTAGATCAGGCCAATCACCTTGCAAGTCCCACAGCACAAGTCTGGAACGGAGAAACACCAAATCCTATTGGGTCCCTACGCTTGCAGTGTCCTCCTATTCGTGACGTATGCATGTTGTTAGCAACAGACAGTGGGAAATATCTGTAATCTGCATTTCCATTTCGTATCGAAAAATAAGTTTAATGGAGTGAAAATATTTAGAAAAATAGGAAAACTATTATATACAAATTGCTACCATGAAAACCTAAGCCTATAATAAGAATTTTAGAGTCCGTCACATACAGTGAATAGATTAAGAACTAAAGTCTAGGATCTACAGATTCCTAATATGGGATAACGCTGCCAGTTTAGTGGGGATAGTTATCCATATAATAAATCTTACTGGTATATTATCAATAGCTTATAGTGTAGTATCTAGCTTGTAATGTAGTAAGTGTGCCTATTATCCAAGGATAGATAGTTATCCATATAATAAATCTTACTGGTATATTATCAATAGCTTATAGTGTAGTATCTAGCTTGTAATGTAGTACAAGCTAGATACTACACTATAAGATATTGGACCTAAATTCAAATTTAAATATAAAATGGGAAGATAAACTGCATTGTGCAGTGGTTTAATTAAGGAATGATACTATAAAGGAACAATTAATCTTGGGAAATCCGAAGATACCTGACATGGCGTTTTATGAATTACTCTGTGTAGTGTAAACTAGCCTAGATTACCAAAAATTGATTAAATCAAATTCTGAGTTGAGGCCTTCTGGAACTCTCGTTTTTAAATGAAATATCCAGAAGGCCTCTCTTTCACCCAATTTACGAGTCCTATCTCCCCCTTTGGTCTGGATAGGTACTCTCTCTATGATTGTCCACGTAAAGAATCTCTTATCTTTATTGTGAACATTCGAAAAGTGATTGATTAGTGGAGTAGTGAGAACACCTTCTTTTATGTCCAGCAAGTGTTCTTTAATCCTGACTCTGGCTTCCCTCGTTGTAAGTCCTACATATTGGAGCGCACAATGTGTACATGAGATCAGATACACCACGAAGGTTGACCTACAATTTAGGCATAGCTTCTTTTGAAAATTCTCTCCTGTGACCAGGGAACCAAAGGTATCCCCTGTAGTAACCCTTTCACAGGCCTTGCAGGCAAGATGATTGCACCTAAAGGTACCATTAAGTCTTAGCCAAGAAGACCCATCCGTCTGTTCTTGCTTTAATCTCGTAGGTGCAACCATATTGCCTATAGTCTTGTTTCTTCTGTAGGTGCATCTGATGCCCTCTGACACAGTTTCCTTAAGAGCATCATCAGCTAGCAATAGCTGATAATTGTTCTTAATAATCTGGCATATCTGTGTATACTGCTGAGAGTAATCCGTCGAGAATGTGATTTTCTTCTCGATTTTCCTTTCGGTCTCTTTTCTATTCTGTTTAAGAAGGTCAGTTCTACTGATCTTAGTGACAGAATTCCTCTCTTTCGAAATAATTGACCTAGGGTATCCTCTTTATAACAGTCTGTCCGACAGTTCATCCGCTTGTTGCTCATATGTACTGTAACTCGTACAATTTCTTTTTAAGCGGATGAACTGCCCTCTTGCTACACCCCTGAACACTCTCCTGGGGTGACAACTTGAGGCATGCAATAGAGAGTTCCCTGTGATTGGTTTTCGATAGGTCTCTGTAATTATCTTGTGGCCTGCTACTCCTTTGAGCGTAATATCTAGAAAATTTACTTTGTGTTGTTGAATCTCCGAGGTAAAACTGATTCCCACAGTATTGTTATTTAATCCCTTCACAAATTCCTCCAAATCCTGAAGGGGACCCTCCCAGATGAAAAGGAGATCATCTATAAAGCGCCTGTACCACACTATCCCCTGCCTGAAGGGATTCCTCTCTCCAAAGACGTGGGAGAGCTCCCACCACCCCATGAAGAGGTTGGCATAGGAGGGGGCAAACTTGGCCCCCATTGCCGTCCCACGCGTCTGGAGAAAGAATTTCCCCTCAAACAGGAAATAGTTGTGAGTCAGGAGGAATTTGGTTACCCTCAGTAGGTAGTCTATAAAGTCCTGATCATGTGTATATTTTCTAGATAGAAAAAATTCTAGGGCCTCAAGGCCTTTCTCATGGGGTATGGTAGAATACAGGGATCTTACATCCACTGTCAACCATTTGAAGTTGCTCTGCCAAGTGAGTTCTGAGAGTAAGTTTAGTACATGCTTCGTATCTGACAGGTAACTCCAAAGGGTGCTTACCATGGGTTGTAGGATACCATCCAGCCATTCTGACAAGTGCTCTAGGAGGGAACCAATTCCGCTTACAATTGGTCTCCCTTGGACATTCTCTATAGACTTATGAATCTTGGGTAGGTGATTAAACACAGGAATACCCGGATTTTGTATCAGAAGATAATTCTTAGTTTCCTGATCCATATAACCCATCTCTACCCCATCGTCCACAAGGGAGACCAATTGTCGCTGGAATTGGCGTGTAGGGTCTTGTGACAACATTATATAATCCTGTTCTATACTTAATTGCCTAAGGGCCTCTTTAATGAAATCCTCCCTATCGAGGACCACTATAGCTCCGCCCTTGTCAGCAGTTCTGATTACAAGGTTTTTGTTATTCCTTAAATTTTCCAAAGCTGTTTTCTGTTTTCTTGTGATATTTGAATTAAGACCCCTCTGTGTAGTGTACTGAAGTTTGATCAAATCATTCTCCACACGTTTCTGGAATTTCTCCAATAGAGGACCCCTACTTTGAATGGGATAGAAGAGAGAATTGTTCTTAAGTGATGGTGTTCTGATACTTCTTCCATCTGACAATTCTTCCTCTCCTTGGAGAGATTCCAGAACTCTCACATCACACAATTCCTGGAAATTTAGATCAGTGATGTAATTAGGCTCTAATTCGGAGCCCTCAACAGATTGTGGACTCTCATCAATTCTACTTGAATCTTGGGTCTTGAAGAATTTCCTAAGCGTCAGATTTCGAATCATTCTGTTAACGTCTAGCAAGGTCTTAAATAAGTTGAAATCTGTAGACGGAACAAATGTAAGTCCCAAACTTAGCACCTCAAGTTCAGGTTTGTTTAAAGTGTAGCTTGATAAGTTCAAAACATTCAGTCCCTGTAATGGCCCCTCCTCTGGCCTCTCCTTTAAGGGTATCTTCTCTGTTCCCTCGGTTGCTGCTGTTGTTCTGGGTTTCCTCTTCTCCCCCCTTCTGGTGCTCTTGGGGGTACCTGAAAAACCTGTTCTAATTGAGATTTTTCGGACTCTCCTATATATCTTTGTGTCCCTCCTCCCTGGGAGGTCTCTTCTCTGTAGTGTGACGTGGAAGGTAGAGTATCGGGATCTCTGTTCTTCAGAATTGGGGGTAACCTGTTAGGTCCTTCCTTTGGTCTCACTGTAGTTTCGTGAGCCCCTAATTCCTCACCTCCAGAGGACGAACCCTCGTCCCAAGATTCCCCTTCACTCTCCTGGAAATTCACACGTCTACCTCTGTTGCCTCTAAATCTGTTCCCACCCCTTCTTCTGTTGTAATAAGGGACAGATGTATTTTGTTCTTTCCTCAGGGCAAAACGATCCCGTCTGTTCCAGATATATACTCTGTTTAAATTATAATCTTGTAAGTCTCTTAGATATTTTGTGCGCTTAGTCTCCAATAATAGTGCCTTTGCTTCTGCCAATACCTTTTGTAGGGTGGTGTCAAAATTTAGAAAGCTAGGTTCCTCACTCCTTTTATTCAATTCGTCTTGTAGTTCTTTTATTTTAACAGCTAGGTCTTCAATTGTTTTTAATTTATATTCACAGATTAGTTTCATAAATTTGAGTGAGCATTGTGTTAGGTGATTGTTCCACTGTTCAACAACACAAAGTAAATTTTCTAGATATTACGCTCAAAGGAGTAGCAGGCCACAAGATAATTACAGAGACCTATCGAAAACCAATCACAGGGAACTCTCTATTGCATGCCTCAAGTTGTCACCCCAGGAGAGTGTTCAGGGGTGTAGCAAGAGGGCAGTTCATCCGCTTAAAAAGAAATTGTACGAGTTACAGTACATATGAGCAACAAGCGGATGAACTGTCGGACAGACTGTTAGAAAGAGGATACCCTAGGTCAATTATTTCGAAAGAGAGGAATTCTGTCACTAAGATCAGTAGAACTGACCTTCTAAAACAGAATAGAAAAGAGACCGAAAGGAAAATCGAGAAGAAAATCACATTCTCGACGGATTACTCTCAGCAGTATACACAGATATGCCAGATTATTAAGAACAATTATCAGCTATTGCTAGCTGATGATGCTCTTAAGGAAACTGTGTCAGAGGGCATCAGATGCACCTACAGAAGAAACAAGACTATAGGCAATATGGTTGCACCTACGAGATTAAAGCAAGAACAGACGGATGGGTCTTCTTGGCTAAGACTTAATGGTACCTTTAGGTGCAATCATCTTGCCTGCAAGGCCTGTGAAAGGGTTACTACAGGGGATACCTTTGGTTCCCTGGTCACAGGAGAGAATTTTCAAAAGAAGCTATGCCTAAATTGTAGGTCAACCTTCGTGGTGTATCTGATCTCATGTACACATTGTGCGCTCCAATATGTAGGACTTACAACGAGGGAAGCCAGAGTCAGGATTAAAGAACACTTGCTGGACATAAAAGAAGGTGTTCTCACTACTCCACTAATCAATCACTTTTCAAATGTTCACAATAAAGATAAGAGATTCTTTACGTGGACAATCATAGAGAGAGTACCTATCCAGACCAAAGGGGGAGATAGGACTCGTAAATTGGGTGAAAGAGAGGCCTTCTGGATATTTTGTTTAAAAACGAGAGTTCCAGAAGGCCTCAACTCAGAATTTGATTTAATCAATTTTTGGTAATCTAGGCTAGTTTACACTACACAGAGTAATTCATAAAACGCCATGTCAGGTATCTTCGGATTTCCCAAGATTAATTGTTCCTTTATAGTATCATTCCTTAATTAAACCACTGCACAATGCAGTTTATCTTCCCCATTTTATATTTAAATTTGAATTTAGGTCCAATATCTATATTTGGGAACTATCTATCCTTGGATAATAGGCACACTTACTACATTACAAGCTAGATACTACACTATAAGCTATTGATAATATACCAGTAAGATTTATTATATGGATAACTATCCCCACTAAACTGGCAGCATTATCCCATATTAGGAATCTGTAGATCCTAGACTTTAGTTCTTAATCTATTCACTGTATGTGACGGACTCTAAAATTCTTATTATAGGCTTAGGTTTTCATGGTAGCAATTTGTATATAATAGTTTTCCTATTTTTCTAAATATTTTCACTCCATTAAACTTATTTTTCGATACGAAATGGAAATGCAGATTACAGATATTTCCCACTGTCTGTTGCTAACAACATGCATACGTCACGAATAGGAGGACACTGCAAGCGTAGGGACCCAATAGGATTTGGTGTTTCTCCGTTCCAGACTTGTGCTGTGGGACTTGCAAGGTGATTGGCCTGATCTTACGATTTCCAACCTATGGGAACGTTTTGAACTATGACATGGGCGGCCCCCCTTTGCAAGCCTCACAGCGGTGAGCGGACGTTACTAAGCAAGGATAAATGCTTAAATTTTAAGGTAAACCTTAAAAAACAATTATTTACTAATGTACATTATAACGGACTAAAGTGTCCCTCCCAAATAAATAAAATATTAGGTGTTTTCTCACACAGCCGGAGCAACCGGCAAGTTTTGTTGCAACTTGAATACAGCTATATTAGTTATAGCATGCATACAATCACAGCATGTATAAATGCATATCCAGACACAACATTAGAACAAAGTTCAACATTATTTGAAACTCTAAAAGTGTAAAGGTGCATTTTGTTTGGTTTTGTATATTTGCATGCTTTTTTCTCAGAACTATGTACCGTAGAGATTCTGGTGTCATTTAATGATTATATAATTGAATGAAGCTGGAAAATTTTGGGGTGTGTGCCCCTGAACCAATGGTAACTCAGATGAGGGTTTTTAAAGCAGTAACTGTTAATCTGTTTTAAGCAGGCTAGGAGTAAGGCAACAGCCGAAACCGGTCAGCCATTGTTCATCAGTTTGTTGGTTCAAACTTTTTTCCTTTTTTAGGAGGATAGAAAAACAAGGGGCGCCAACATAGTGTGAATCAGTTTGGAAAACTGGAAAACAGTAGTTATAATAAAATCTACTCACAAGTGGAGTGGCACCTAGAACCAACTGGGTGCATACAGGCAGGCTGACATTCAGGACCAGCAGTCAGTACGCTGGGGGTCTCACCCGGGAGACCTGTGGGTAGGTCAGATGAGGTAGATGGAGTCGGCTGTGTATCGTCTGGTGAGCCGGATCGCCACTGTGGAAGTCCAAAGGGCTGTGTTATTTATCCCAAAAGGGTAGCTGCTCACACGATCAGCCTTGTTTCCAAATGAGTTTCCAATGTCAGTGTATGGAACAAAGGGATAAAAACCAAACTGGGTATAACCATTGCAAACTGTGGTAATATTAAAAAGGCACAGAAAACCGGGTCTGTCTAAAAACAAGTATTTAATTGCTACGCGTTTCTCAGTCCGTAAAGGACCGTTTCCTCTTATGCCTGAGGAAACGGTCCTTTACGGACTGAGAAACGCGTAGCAATTAAATACTTGTTTTTAGACAGACCCGGTTTTCTGTGCCTTTTTAATATTACCACAGTTTGCAGTGGTTATACCTAGTTTGGTTTTTATCCCTTTGTTCCATACACTGACATTGGAAACTCGTTTGGAAACAAGGCTGATCGTGTGAGCAGCTACCCTTTTGGGATAAACAACACAGCCCTTTGGACTTCCACAGTGGCGATCCGGCTCACCAGACGATACACAGCCGACTCCATCTACCTCATCTGACCTACCCACAGGTCTCCCGGGTGAGACCCCCAGCGTACTGACTGCTGGTCCTGAATGTCAGCCTGCCTGTATGCACCCAGTTGTTTCTAGGTGCCACTCCACTTGTGAGTAGATTTTATTATAACTACTGTTTTCCAGTTTTCCAAACTGATTCACACTATGTTGGCGCCCCTTGTTTTTCTATCCTCCTAGATTTCCTGATTCATCACACCTTGGATTCAAGCGGAGCAAGCCATTTGTTTTGATCCTTTGAACTTTTGTTCTTTATATATCCTTTACATTGAATTTGGACTTTTTATCTCTGAACACTTATCACATATTGGACTTTTCAGTTTTTTGAGTTTAATCAAATTCAACTGTTCACATATTTTGTTGCAAGTCTTTAGTTCTTTGCAATATTCCAACTGATTTTTTGTTTAGGTATCACAATTGTTTCATGATTTTTTTGCTTATGTATCACAATTGTTTCAAGTCTTACGGTTTGTAACAAGTCACACATTCTCCTTTGATTAACAAGATTTCACTCAATCATATACACATATACACCTCTACTTTCACATACTTATCTGTCACGGTTCAACTCACACGATACCAGAGGAATTTCATTCACATCAACACAATTTCTATCAACACTACAGCGCGTCCCCTTAGTTTTTTCTTATAGAAAATACTTCTATACTTTTTTCCTTTTTTGTGTGTTCTTACCCGGGGTATACACCCTTTTGCATTTGATAAAATTTAATATTTTTATCACTTCACCTGGTGCTCCTGTTACACATTTTTTCTGCAGTTTTCACAAAGGCCAGACAGTGAGCACAGGTAAGGATAAACACTGTGAGAGGTTAGCTAGAAGCTTGCTGCTATAGACTGTAACATTAAAGGGACAGCTGGGAAACCACGGATGCTGCAAAGAAGAAAAACTTCATATGTCCAGCTAAAGCATTCTGCTACATCATTGCTAATAGCCGGAGGTGAGCAGAATAGGACGGACTTCCCCAACACAGGGGACACAGCATCAAAGAACAAGGCAGCCCCTTTTCTAAGGAGGCAGTGAGTGGTGAGTCACCTTCATTACAAATTTTATCTACAGTGGATTGTTACTGCCTCATTGGAATCTGAATGGTGGGAGGTGTTTCGGGGGGGGGAACACCGCCATCCTAGTGTATTTATATATATATATACACCTTATACAGTCTATTTGCACAGCAGCTTTTAAACAAGATATTATTGAACTGTATCTCCTGTCCTAACAGATTTTTTCACCTATAAGGATTATACACACACCCAAATTCATTTTCCCCCCACTCTTTTCATGTCCGAAAATAATCACCTATGATTTGGGTCATTTGATATTCCCATCTGGCTAAACCCTCCATTCTTTGTGGAGGATGTAGGTGTGCCACTGTTTGGTCCAACTTATGGCTGCTTTACCAGAGTAGACGGTTCCTTCTTTAATATAAATGTAGACAGCGTTATTAGCCATTTACCCTGGATCACCAGGGGGGGTTAGATGGAGGTCAGGCCGTTTCTTAGGCCGCTACTGCGCACCTCATCGTTCCAGTACTTTAGGAGTGAAGTTGGTCTTGCAAACTAGATCAAAGTAGCCAGCAAATTATGTAGATGTGAAATACCCAACAAAGAAGCTAAGATGATACCACAGTCGAGCTATAGTAGCAGTAGATTTAAACACCCGATTCTTCACCCACTAAAAAAGCAGCCAACATGGCCGCCGCACAAAAACTTACCCATTTTATATGTTTTTACTGCATTGTTTAAGATAAATAAATACACTATTGGATATGTATTTGTAGTGCTGTTTGTTTTTGTATATCAATTTTAATATAGTTACCTAGGTATTTATATTTGTTTTAAGATAGCAGCTATAAATTCTTTTTTGGTACAGTATACATTTTTCTTTTTTGGAGTTTGCTGCTACAAATTTGCTATGCTGCATTAATACAAATATAAATGTAGTGTGCACAATTTATTAGGATTAATAAGCATTGAGGTTTTATCATAACAATAGATCCTACTTTTTTTTTCCATGTAAACATATACGTACATGTGTAACAATTAAAGGATTAAAATTAGGTTTCTTTAAATATAATTATATATTTTATGACTTAACCGGAAGATGAC